>NW_024117329.1:0-9503 GCF_003073215.2 Triticum urartu | reverse complement strand
CTTGTTCAATGTCGTTACCGGCAAGTCTCTTTACTCGTTCTGTAACACATCATCCCGTGATCAACTCCTTGGTCACATTGTGCACATTATGATGATGTCCTACCGAGTGGGCCCAGAGATACCTCTCCGTTTACACGGAGTGACAAATCCCAGTCTCGATTCGTGCCAACCCAACAGACACTTTCGGAGATACCTGTAGTGTACCTTTATAGCCACCCAGTTACGTTGTGACGTTTGGCACACCCAAAGCACTCCTACGGTATCCGGGAGTTGCACAATCTCATGGTCTAAGGAAATGATACTTGACATTTAGAAAAGCTTTAGCATACGAACTACACGATCTAGTGCTATGCTTAGGATTGGGTCTTGTCCATCACATCATTCTCCTAATGATGTGATCCCGTTATCAACGACATCCAATGTCCATGGTCAGGAAACCGTAACCATCCATTGATCAACGAGCTAGTCAACTAGAGGCTTACTAGGGACATGGTGTTGTCTATGTATCCACACATGTATCTGAGTTTCCTATCAATACAATTCTAGCATGGATAATAAACGATTATCATGAACAAGGAAATATAATAATAACTAATTTATTATTGCCTCTAGGGCATATTTCCAACATAGGCCACTAGCGCCATTACAACAGTTTGATTTTTCAATCCGTTCAATTTTTCCCAGCCCAATATATTTACAGCAAATACTGACAGGTGGGGCCCAGTGGGCAACTATTGTCGGACTGCTTTTGTACAAAGTAAAAAACATCACGTGTACTAGCCACTGACAATGGGCCCTGGCCACATTGGCATGCCACGTAGGCAGCAAATACATCCACGTACGGGAATGTGACCATATTTGCACGTCCGCACAAGTTTGATGACCAGAAACACGCATTTTGCAAGTTTGTGCATCAAACTGACCGTCTTGCGCAAGTTGTAGGACTTCTAATGTATTTACCTCAAAGGGGTATCATCTTCGAAACCAGGGTTTTTCCGGGGATTTTTTAGGTGCTACAAAATGTCCCGCTCTCTCTTTTTTTTCTCTTTTTAGGAGAAATGCCCTGCTTTGTCTTTACCACCAGAGCTGCTCATTCGGTTAAGTCGATAAATAAGATCTTATTTTTTTAAAGGCGAAGGTCATGTCGAAATTTAAAATTGCACAGGTCACCCACCAAAACACCATCAGAGTCGGGGAAACATTGTTGACGCGGCGGTCAGAAGTCGTCGATCAAAGCTAGAAGACTCTGGCGACCATGATCTGAAACACATCGTCGTCCCAGAGAAAAGAAGACGGCCACCCAAAATCCAAGGGACATAACCTCTGAAACTCACCGATGGCGTCAAAGCGGCCGAGCATTCTTGTTGGAGGAGTTAGGGACCAAAACACGAAGTTATGACTCCGGTTCGGTCTCGGTAAACAACAAACTTCGATATGGTTTCAATAAATATCTAGTCTTTCTGACTTCAAAAGGAAGGACTATAAATATTATATCAAATCAAATGGTGCAATATTTAACCAACGTTGTAAGGAAAATTGTCCACCTACAATATTAGATATGAAAATATATTCAATTGTGTATGTAACGATATCAATTTGGTATCGTAGTTTTTTATATTTTTCCTAAAAATGTAGTCAAACTTTGCACCATTTGATTTCAAAGAAAAATTATAAGCGTTCTTTTCAGAGCCGGAGGGAGTACTAATCAAATTTGACGCAATTTTGTGGTCATAGGGTTTTGTAAACGCATGGAAAACCTCTTTAGTATTGTTGCATGCATAGCAATGTGACAATTTCTATATACAAAACATGCAAAACTTTAAATTTCTTACCAGACCGCTATTGCTACCTACACACAGTGAGAACTATACCATTGACATATCCAACAAAGTGAAAAATCAAGATGTGTCAATTTTTAATCCAGTTTATTAATTAGCATGCAAAGGTAAGAACAAGCAACAGCTAATTACCGGGCACTCTCTCATATCTTAAAAACAAGGCCCTAAACTTTGTCCCTCTTTTCTCACAAAGCAAGCTTCATGGTCAATTGGACCAATCACAAGCCAAGCTGAGTGGCTGAACATCTATATGATTGGTAGGTTTGGAAATGCGTGAAGCAACATGCAAGCCCTTTTTTGAGAGGTGAAGGGAGTACAAAAGGAACAAACACAAAGAAAGAAGTAAGCAACTAGAAAGTAAATAGCAAGTGTTTGAAGGCACAATTATTTATTTCGCAAAGTTCTAGTTGTTGGCGGGCTTTACGTCTTCATAGGAGAGGGTGAGCACTCAGCGCCGCGTTGAGCTAAGTTCACTACTCACCCAATTAATAATAGTGGATTTTGAGGTGATCCCGGACCTACACAAACTTAGCGTATCCACAAGATGGAAGCTCTCGGATGACGACTAACTGTTTAGAAGATGTCGATTCTCCAAGAGTATGAGTAGCATCTGTAGGCTCAAAGATGCTCTTGCTCGATGACCACCCCCCCCCCCCCCCTCAGTTTCCCTCTAAGATGTGTGCTCAAGAACTTGAGGAAGTGGGAACACGGAATATAAGAGTGCACAGTGCACGAGAATGTCATAGGCTCATTTTACATCCGTATTTAGGTAACAATATCCAATGTATCTGTGTCTAGACTAGCAGATTTTCGATGATGCATATGGTTATACTGAATCACCAAAAAATACAAATTATTGTTTTAATATCAAGATGAACATCGTGTTTACTCTGAAGAAGAAGAAAACATAACACTCAAAGAAGATAAAGATGAAAGAGCATATGAGTTGCACAAACAACCCATTTTCACTTTTGGATTACTTGTTGTTCCATGATTAATAGCCACGTTTTTTGGAACCTGAGGTTTGAAAGTTAGTAAAATACATTTTAAAGTGTTTTCTCTTTGAGCATGGTTTAAAACATAGTAGAATATGTTTCTTAAGTTCTGTAAATTATGGAAAAGATCAAGAAATGTAGGCATGGAGTGGAAACTTACCTTTGTTAATGTTAATAATAAATTACGTCTATTTATGGCCTGTACTTAAATGAATAACTACATTAGCTAAATAACTTTTGTCGGAGAAATTCATTTTTGGGAGTTTACGTAAAGTTGATTGGCCATATTATTTTCTTGGCAATTTTGTAAAACTAATGTGATTTTTGCTAAGTTAGAAATAATGAGATCAAATGTTCCCGTGTAACAAAAATACCAAAGCATTGTCGTACTAGATATAAAGAAATACAAGTGAACAAAACAAAAAACCTTGATGGCCATATTATTTTGTTGGTATTATTGTAAAACAAAAATGTGTTTTTTTTCTATGCTAGAAATAATGAGACCAAATGTTCCTGTGTCAAAAAATAGCAAAGCATTGTCGTACTAGATATAAAATACAAGTGAACAAAAGAAAAACATAAATACCAAGGTCCCTGTGTCAAAAAATACCAAAGCATTGTCGTACTAGATATAAAGAAATACAAGTGAACAAAACAAAAAACCTTGATGGCCATATTATTTTGTTGGTATTATTGTAAAACAAAAATGTGTTTTTTTTCTATGCTAGAAATAATGAGACCAAATGTTCCTGTGTCAAATAATAGCAAAGCATTGTCGTACTAGATAAAAAATACAAGTGAACAAAAGAAAAACATAAATACCAAGGTCCCTGTGTCAAAAAATACCAAAGCATTGTCGTACTAGATATAAAGAAATACAAGTGAACAAAACAAAAAACCTTGATGGCCATATTATTTTGTTGGTATTATTGTAAAACAAAAATGTGTTTTTTTTCTATGCTAGAAATAATGAGACCAAATGTTCCTGTGTCAAAAAATAGCAAAGCATTGTCGTACTAGATATAAAATACAAGTGAACAAAAGAAAAACATAAATACCAAGGTCCCTGTGTCAAAAAATAGCAAAGCATTGTCGTACTAGATATAAAGAAATACAAGTGAACAAAACAAAAAACCTTGATGGCCATATTATTTTGTTGGTATTATTGTAAAACAAAAATGTGTTTTTTTTCTATGCTAGAAATAATGAGACCAAATGTTCCTGTGTCAAAAAATAGCAAAGCATTGTCGTACTAGATATAAAATACAAGTGAACAAAAGAAAAACATAAATACCAAGGTCCCTGTGTCAAAAAATAGCAAAGCATTGTAGTACTAGATATAAAAATACAAGTGAACAAAAAAAAATACCAAAGCTCAGTATAGCTCTCATCATCTAAGAGATGACTACTGTGACGACCCAAGTTGTCACCAGAGCGTTTTCATCATCACTCTGGATTTTTGTGGGGTGAGAGAGGCTCGAACTCTCGACCTCAGGATCACTCGCTTTCAGCTATGAGACCTACGCGCTAGCCAACTGCGCCACCACCCCTTCGGTGACAACTTCTCAAATACTGCATTGAAGTAGACACATATATATCCGCCGACTCAACCTGACAAAGCTCAGGAACACAATAGGAAGTCATCAGCCAAAAAAACAACTACAGCATACAGTGCAGGTAGCAACTGATAAAAGACCTCTGCAAAAAGGATTTCTCATTCATCGAAAGACGGGCGTTCTGATACACATTCTCTTTACAGTTATTGTTCACCTAGCCACGCATCTACTTACATGGACGACATGCTTCAAAATGTACACCAAACAAAACAACTAGGGTAAATCCTGGTCATTCTACCTCCAAAGCAGTCAGGTCACCGCTGCGTATACAACCTTGATGGCTTGATCAGTCAGGACACCGTTTCAGTGTCAGCTTTTCAGTTATCAGGAACTCTACACAGCCTTGGACATGACCGTGAACGGAATGACCACCCGGTGACCTTTGTCCCCGTAGAACTCGACGTCCCCGAAGCTCACCGAAGAGTTGGTCATGGTGGCGTTCACGACAAAGGTCACGAGCTGCTTCTGCCCGCTGGGGATGAAGAACTGAGCCGGTGTCGCAGACGCCGCCACCCCGTAGGGGGCGTTGCAACTGACCGTGTAGTTCTCGTCGCTCGCCACGTTGGTGACCGTTCGTGTTACTGTTCTCGACTGGTTGAGCACGGCTATGGTGATCGACGGCAGGTTTAGGTCTGCTCCGGTCATGGTGGAGGCCCCGCAGCTATTGCCGGTGTAGTTCGCCACTACTGGAGCAGAACCATTTATACCACACAGAAAGGAGAGGTAGTCATCATAGCCTGTAGTTTACAAGAAAAACAAAACAATTTGAAAGGAGTTAGTCACACAGTCATGTTTGTCAAGCGCGAAACTACAATCAGAACCTAGAGGGTTATTTGCACTATATATGCACCCCTTGGCATAGCCATGCTAACAATCTGATAAACTGTTGGTTCGACATACATTGGCCTAACACCTGATGTCAATCAAAACCCAGCTGCTAGTCTCAAGCAATACACCACAGTTCGCACTAGTTGTGGCAAGCCCAAGCTAATCTTAGCAGTAACATAAACAAGAGATGATTTTTTTTTGAGCAAATAAACAAGAGATGAATGGCCATTGAACTTACTGCAATCAAATATGAGCCCAGGGTCCAAAGCAGCAGTGGCATTGGCAAACCCACTCCCCATGTCAAAAGGTGTAGCTGGAGTTTGAGTGGAGTCTGGGTTGCTGTATGTTCGCTGTGACATGATTGGATTCCCCTGCTTGTCACTGAGAGTTGTAGTGGTAGACAGCGCGGAACCTATAGCTGCTGGGCTAAAAGAAGGAAACTTCTGCTTGATTAGCGCCGCAAGGCCAGCAATGTGTGGTGCAGCCATACTTGTACCAGAGAGCATCGCAAAACTTTCACCTGAAGAGGAAAATCAGACAACCATCATGACTTGTTCATGGCAATGGAGAATCTGATATTAGGTCAGATTCTAATGCTAAGCTAGTTGTTAGCGGCGTAAATACCCGAACAGAAAAATACAAATGTAAGGCTGTACTTTTTGTTTATGGCAGTTTTGCTGGCAATGGAAGGAGCAAAGAATCCAATAATTGCATATTAATTTACAAAAGTACCATTCTCAGTCCTCATATGCTTCACTCACAGTTCATAGCATGGCAACCATTAGTTTTTTATCTACCAAATACATATTTGAAGAACGTAATACAATGAGGGAAAACATATTTTTTTGGAAATACACTTCTATTCTATTGGAATGCAATTTGTATGTTTAATGCTCTTGAGTACTAATACTTAAGTATTAACTGGAATAGAAGGTAAATTGTCAAACTACCGGTAAATTCAGCAGAATCCAATCCACGCGAACTCCAAGCACCCCAAATGGAACTGCCAGGTGCTACCACATTTGGTTTCAAGATATCGGCATTGGCCAATGTATTATCCTCAGGGTCAGGTCCCCTAGCAGAATAAAACATCACTTTTGGTGCCGAACTACCATAATTTGGCTTCAGACCTCCTAGTATTTTCGCAACTGCACCGAAGTTGACAACTTTGTCTGACGTCCCATCTCGTACAAGCGAATCGTTGTAATAACTTAGGAATATCTGGCAATATCGAGTCACATATGTTAGCACCTTAGTTTTTCTTAAGAAATAGAATAATTTTCCCACATGAGTAATTCAGTTGATCTACCATCAACTGTTACTATACTGCACTCAACAACTAAACTTGAAGCCAAAAAAAGATAGACTAAAACCATGAGAACAGGAAAAAAAACTATGGAGAAGAGAGACCGATTAATCAACACGCACATAACAGCCAGAGCAAATTAAGCTTAGCAACACCAGCAGCCGAAAGAAGCTTGGATTAAAATGAACAGAAGTTCGGGAAACAGGATAAGTCTACTAAAATGTTGCAAGAGCTGAATAGGCACTTAAACCTTTTAACTTCCTGATGCATTTACCATGCCCAATAATTATGAAGTATCACACTTCATACATTAAGGCTCAGTTTGTGGTTACTGAAATGTGCCGTGCTAAAGTTATTTATAATCCGCTTTCGGAAAATAACCATGGAAGCAGCAAAAGGTTTGGTTAAACAAGTGATAGAATAGGCAAAAGCTGATTAACAAACGTGATTATCATAATCAACTGCAATGCCAAACGCCAGATTCATACAGCAAATCCAGAACTATTGAATACCATAACATAAGCTGTTAAACAGGACAAGAAAAAAGACTGATCAAGGTCTAAGAAATAAAAGGATATAAAGAGTAAGAATAATAAGGCTGAAGCATTGGCTGCCATACCTTAGAGTCATCAGATGATGGTATTATAAGTCCAGGTATATCCATTGGAGTTGGGTTCAGCTGGAAACCAAGGACAAAAGGATCCAAGTAAAATATAATGCCTGCAGCACTGACATTCTTTGCTGTATCCAAAGCTTGCTTCACAGAAGAGAGGCCAAGCACAAATCTTATGGAATAGCTGCAGACCAGTATCTTCCCCCTTATCAGATCTTTATCTAGATGGCTTGGATCTTGGCACTCTCCTAGGGACATTTCAATTGGAGTAGTTGTATAATTTTGCAGTGCATGAGGTGCAGCAATCAGATTGTACATGGAATCACCATCTGTTCCAGCTGTGTTTGCAGTTTAACAAAAGTTAAAAAGGTCGCCATGTGCAGTCGTGCACAGAGCACATAATGAAATAACTTAATAGGAACTTACGAGCAAGGCCAACTCCTGAAATGGTCAAATTGTTGCCAAGTACAACATAATTGTTGTACTCCCTGTCATGGGCAGAAGCGCCTACAGTAAAAATCCATGGACTGTATGAAGACATGCTCTTAGGGGAAGGACCAGTATTTCCTGCAGCTTGCACAACAAATATGCCATCTTTCACAGCTGACATTAGTGCCATATCAATTGGATTAAAGAATGTAGCCAATCCAGGAGGCCTCCTATTAGGGGTAATGGATAAACTGATTATGTCAACGTTATCTTCAGCTGCCTGCAAATGTGATGCAAGGAGTTGTTGTCAACAGCGCTGCAATAGAGCATTCTTCATTATTTAAAATGCTTCTAATGAGTTGGCAGATCTTAGCCAAGAATATCACACCAAAATTTTTAATAATGCCACGGAAACTTGCAACATAAATATATGTCGAACACTTACTAAAATTTTAGTCAACACATTAGTACAACTGGTCATCACAGAATTCGAACTTCCAGATGCAGATCTATTCAGTAAATTTGAACAGCTTATAATCTTTTCTTGTAGTGTGCTCGTCTTGATTAGCTAGTATATGCTACAATAATTGATCTCTTGGAATATCAAGCCCATTAGATTATTATTATTTTCGTTCAAAAAGGAGGTAGAAATCATGCCTTTTCTTCATGCAGGGATCACATTCTAAAGTGGGTCATTAGTTTTGTGCTTACACGAACAGAAAATAAGCAGCATGCAGAAAGATCGTTACCTGATCTATTGCAGCCACTACATCAGCAGCAAAACCTCCAAAACCTTTGTACAGCGCTTTATAGACAGCAATGCTGAAAAATAAGTTATTATTATATATTTGGAAATAAAGTGGATCATATCTATCTCCCTAAACCAAAAACAAGTAGACTTACTGTGCACGAGGAGCCATTCCACTTGCATTCCCAAAGTGATGCCCAGCCACAATAACAGGTATTCCATGATTACCAGCCGCGATTGATGCTGTGTGGCTGTATGCACAAATCTTAACTTCAGAAATAATAATCTCTGAAAGTGGCCTCTCAAAATAATTTCCTTGCAGTAGTTTGTTATTCTTGTTAAGCAACGTCAGTTAGAAGTCAGATAAGGCCTACACCCAAAGGTAGTTCAACTAGTCCATATGGAAAGCAATGCTTGAGTTCAAGTTGAAAGAAACAAACCATGGAAGCAAAACAGTAGTAAATAACAGTTTATCCCAGTATTTCTGCATAAATCATTTCTTTCATCTTAATTGGATCTATCTATTACTAGCATGATATCAAGTTAAAACAAACAAAACAACAGTAAATAACCATATCTCCCGGTATTTCTGCATAAATCATTTCTTACAACATAACTTTATCCATTTATTACTAGCATGACTTATACCTGAGCATTTACATAACAGAACCAGGCCAGGTTCATCGTCAACTGGAGTAGAGAAGTAAAAAAGAAGACTAGGCTAGGTTCATGAAGTGTTTAGGCCTTGTTTGGATACGGTGTATTAGCAGAACTGATTTTCCGTCGACTCACATAACCGTGTAACAAACTTAAACCTTGTTTGGATTCCGCACGAAAAACATGGATAAGTAGGATTCAGTTTCCACAAAACCACTAATATGCGTTTTCTGAAAAACGACTAATAGTTGTTTTTGTGAAAACACGATCGTAGAAACTCACGGCAACTGATTTCTCCTTCCGCATCAAATTCATCAGCACGGTTTGTGCCTTACCGCACCTGAAACTCATTCAAAGCCACCAGCCGGCATGCACGCCGATTGACTTTGAGCACAAGCGCTCTACCGTCGGCCTGGTCGAGCGGGAGCGGCCGCCGTCGGTCACGGGCGGGCAACTGTTGAAGGGAAGCCGCC
>NW_024117328.1:0-11781 GCF_003073215.2 Triticum urartu | reverse complement strand
CGTGTTGCAATGGGGGACAATTTTATTCTAGTGGTTCAGTGTAGGAATTTTTTATCGGGTTGAAATAAAGATACATTGTGGGAAGTGAATCCATAGGCAAAGGTAAACAAAGATATGGTGTGATAGAGATTGTATATGTACAACTACGGGATTTGTTTCCTTAGAAACATGGAAGTGAGGATCGGTTTCAAAAGTAATAATGTTTTTTTTTGCATGGTTCGAAAAAATATCGGTTGGACGGGGCAGCTATTCATTGGATGGGTGGAAAAGACGGAAGCGAAAGCAACAAATTCACTTTTAATAGTACATAATATATCTGAAATTTTTGAAATATATATTATTTAATTTAAATTATTAATTTCATAATAAACATGTTTATGTGTGCTAAAAAGATCTGTTCAAGTATCAAAGGTAAAAAAATAATCGTGAAAAGAAATGGTTATAAGTTTTCAAATTTTCCTATATGTGAAAAGAAATTATGTATGTGTTAAAATAAATTAGTTGTGTATTCCATAAATAGTCCACGTAGAAACAGTGCCCAAAATAATCAAATTATGTATTTATTTGAAGATTCTATTGTATAAGAAAATAAGTGTTCACATGTTGTAAAACAAGTTTTATTTAGTATAGTTTTTTAGAAAAAATATTTTCTAAAATAAATGTTAATATTTTATTAAAAGCTGGTCATGTTTTGGAAAAAAACAATTGCATATACCAAAACATTTGTGAATATAAAATGTTCATGTTTTGTTTTGAAAATGTCCTTGTATGTGCCCATATATCTTACTACTAAAGAAAATTTCACACTTCTCTAAATAAATGTTTGCATGGCTCATTAAAATATTACAATAAAAATAAATAAAAGAAATAATAAAAGCATAGAAAATATAAAGACATAAATGATAAAAATAAATGAGAATAAAAATGTGCTATTGGTCCTATTGTCCATTCATCCACGTGAGCGCTCCCCTACAACAAAAGGAAAAATCAAGTGTTGGCACATTTGTTCCTTTCATGAAAATGAAAAAGGAATTCACGCGCGGAAGGGGGAGGAGAAAATGCCGAGGTCGGGGTCGGTCGGACATGCATCTCAGTCGGGGTCGGGACAAGTTGCGTTTTAAGGGTGGACATGCTACTGGGCAGGTCAATGATGGACATGCAACTGGGCCTCGCGTGCGAATGCGTGTCGATGATGAACATGTAACTAGGTCGAGCGAGTTGCATGCCGAGGATTGACATGTAATAGGGCCAGGTCAGGATAAGTTGCATGTCGACGATGGACATGCAACTGGGTCTCGTGTGTGAGTTGCATGTTGATGGGCATGTAACCAGATCAGAGTCAGCCAAGTTCCATGTCAGAGGTGGACATGCAATTGGGTCAGGGGTCAGGCAAGTTTCGTATCGAGGATGGACACAAATTGTGTATCAAAGGTGGACATGCAACTGAGTTAGGGTTGGACAAGTTGCGTATGTAGGATAGACATGAAATTAAATTCGAGACCGGTTAAATCTGTGTCGAAAATAGACATGCAACTAGACCAGACAAGTTTATGTGTCAAAAGTTACACGTACAGCTACAGTGCACAGAATTTGTAATATCCCTGAGTTATATATAAAGCTGTTGAATCAGAAAAGAAGAAGAAAAAACTCCAGTTGACGGAATGGTTGAAGCCCCCATCACAAAAATGGCGTTGGAGAAAAAGTAATGGCACAAATAGACAACTAACGAGTAGGCTTTCCCATCTCCTTTTTACTCTGTTCTCTTAATTTCTCAAGGCATCGACAATTCGTGCGTGGTCAGCTAAAAAGAAATACAAACGTGGCAAAGGCACAGCCGAGGTAAAACGATACGAGCACAAGCCGTCGCGGCAGCACAAAGAAAAAGCACGAATCTTGCCGTTATAAGTCGAACAATGAAGAAATTAGATGAGATGTGAATTAGCAAAACTTTTGATTAAAACTATTTAAGAAAGATTCACAAAATCCCTACTTTAATACTAAAAGATATACATTATATAAGCATTTCTACAAACAGTATGCATGACTTACGGTGAAGTTGTGAATACATAGTCTTATTTTCACTGTTCTCTGGAAAAGAAATGTTGACATCTAGGTATTGGTCTATATTAGTGGACATATAGGGTCCGACATCGGCCATATTGGTCGAAATTTCAGTCTATATGGGATGATATGTGTAAAAATGATATTTACAGAATGATAGGTTATATCTATGTTGGTAGACCCCCAAACTGATATATCGGTTGCATCGGCTTCGATTTAGAAGCATGGAGGTAACCATGTCCATCTTTAACAACGAGCGCCTTGTATCTGTATATGCAGGGGTACCTACAAACTAAGTGGCAAAAAAAGCAACCCTTATTTCAGCAGCCACCACTTGCAGGTTCAATTGAGCTTCGTAGGCCATTGCCCCTCAGCGCTGTGCAGTGCTCCTCCGCTTCCGGCTGCGAGCAGACAATAACTACTGCCATCCCATTCACGTGTGCCTCTTGCATGATATTAACAGCATTGTCGACGGTCATCCCAGGGATAACCTTCATCAGGACTTGGACAACGTACTCCCGCCTGTTTTCATTATCATTGTGCAGGACAACGCGGAATGGAGGTGACATCTTCCGGGATTTCCTGCAAGTGAAAAAGGATGCGAGAATATCTTGGTGTTCTAAGATTTATAACCAATACAAGTAAATGTGCCAAAAATTTCACCCAAAAAACGGGCAGATATCTTGAAATCAGTTTATCAGATCTCAAAGTTGAACCTGGTAATGCTGAAGATCTGTCAGTTTTATTAAACTATTTATGTTATTGCCTCATATTATGTTAGCTCAAGCGTGTTGCTTATTCTCAGATCTTATGCATCACATTTTTCTGCCATCTTTTGTGATTTATTATACCTAGTAATATATTTTATAATCCAACGAATAAGATGGCAACTGATTGTTAATTATATCAATTTCACAACAATAAAGAAAAATTCAACAATCATATGATGTACCCCCTCCGTCACATAATATAAGATCATTTTGCAAGCTAAAACAACATGCAAAATGATCTTATATTATCAGACGGAGGGAGTAAGATTAAACACATATTATTATTTTTCAAGCTATAATGCCTTGCAAAATAATACTTATTATTTTTGTTCAAGCTATAATGCCTTGCAAAATAAACCACAAGATAGTCCTCCTCATGCCTGATGGCCATTGCTGTTTCACGAAAAGTCAAGCTAGGCTCATTGATCTGTCATTGTTCCTTATGTCCTATACCACAAGACATTAAATGTGAATATTTCAACCCTGAAATTGAAATGTGCAGATTTTTCTTTAAAACGAGGCAATGCTTACATGCCTATATCTGGTACTAGAACGACGTGCCTACATCTGGCACTAAAACAGCACTCCTAAACGTACAACCCACCCCGCACAAGAAACTTCATAGTGACAGTTCTAACAGTAAACAGGCCGGGAAATATAGCATTCATGACAACATCTCTATAGTAAAGGCATTTCGAGTCTTCACTGGGACCACCATATGTGCATTGCAGATCATTAACTTCATGACAAGTTGACATAACTTGACAAGTACAGTTATATATTGATGAAAACAAAAACATATACTAGTTATAAAACAGTTAAGCTAGATAAACTAAAGACCCTTGCTGCTATGAATAAGTGTGGCTCATAGCTTTGCCTTGTGAAGAAATAAACTGGCTTTGTGCTGTGGCAGTAATAACAATGACTAGGGAGTGGTTAAGTATTGGGCGTTTCAAGTGAAGCAGCTCACACCACTAGGATAAATAACATTCTTATTTGTTTGGCATCACCTGAAGTAGTAGATTGTAGTTTTCAGTTTCCATCAGTAGGTGGGAAATTACACTCAACTTGGCAGGGTTTAGAATCTATTTCTGAGATCTGAACCGATACTGTAAAAATAATCTATCAACTTTTTCCAAACAAAAGACATATCCAGTTCTTGGAATTTGCAGTTACAAAGGGAAAAAAAAGATTTATGCAGAGGCCAAGGGGAAACCATCTTTTTCGAAAAAAGAAGGAAAAAGATTCACAATAAACAGAAATAGACTTACTTCTTATCGAATTCAGATTGACGGCCAGGAGAAACTTTCTCTGCTGGTCGATCAAGCACACCACCACCTTTGCCTGGTGCAGCTGCTGTGATTACAATGGGGGTGGCAACATTTGTCTGTAGAAAGAACATGTATTTCCTGGGAACATGGACAACCAAAATGAAAGATGAAAAAAAATCCTGCAAGGGCAAACATGGATAAAGACTGCATAACAAACAAATCTTTCACCAATGTATTTTTTTCCCAAGAATGAATCTTCCATCTAAACTAAAAGTTCTTGAAGGGGTTTGTAACAGCTCTTGCTCACAGTTCAAGCTCAGCTTTGTCCTCACTTGTCATAACTAAAAACTAAAGGGGTTTCAACACTATACAGTTGAAAGGATGAAAGCCACTGTTTTGATTGCACAAGTCCTTGAACAAGAGTGGACGGGTACAAAAATACAGTATATTAAAAAACAACAAGGGTTCTGTTGAAGTCAAATATTCAGTCTCACCAATAAGATACCGAGACTTGCATCACATTTGGAATGACACAAAAAAGATACTTCATCGGAAAGAGGTCTACGAAGACTTGGGCAAACATCGACGTTCACTGGCTCATTTGGCAAAGAAAATAGAGTGCGTGATAAGAAGTTAATCAATCAGTGGAGTATTCAGGAGCAGCAATTTAATCATTCGAATGTTTTGTGATTTTTTTAGATAATATTATAGTAGTCTTAGACTTTGTATTTTGATGAGCCTCCACTGAAGCAAGCTGCAGACAACAACAGCTATTTGAACAGGGTGAACCCTCTCTTCTATTGACAGTACAGCAACAGCAGTTCCTTATAATGAAATTGATGAATTATGGCCTAATCTTGGAGCGATTTTCAAGAAAAGTGATGCCGAAAATCGATAACGGCAGCAGTTACTCCCGGAAAAGCTTTCAAAGCTATCACTGAACTGGAATGAGGGAATCTAATCTATTCACCTGCTGTTCTACAACAGAAACCCCTATTACTAGCCTTATCTTATCGGCCAAGCCTGAGGGCCGAGGCGCCATCCAAGACAATCCATTAAAACAGAAAGCATCCATGAAAAAGAAAAGGAGAGGGGCGCGGTCGTACCTGCCACCCAGCGGTTGTTGGGGGAGCGGTTCGTGGAGAGGGCGATAGAGGGCGGAGGGGAGGCCGGCAGGGGAGCATCCTGGCAGCATAGCGGCCGGGGCATGCAGGTGAAAGTGCGGTTCTTTTTTTGTTGGAGGGAGGAGATAATGCAGGAGAGAATGTACGGCTGCTGTGACCCTGTGAGGCTGTGAGATAATGCAGTAGGAGCGCTCGCCGATGAGCCGGCCCAGCGCGCGGGGCCTTAAGCGCCAGTTTTTCGTTTTTTTATTTATTTTCTTCACTTTTGTTTATATATATATATATATATTTAATTCTGTTTTTTAAAAAAATTAATCATGCATTTGAAAAAAATGTTAAACATGTACAAAAAAAATTAGATCTCAAAAGTAGAGAAAGTAGATCTCAAAACGCATTGGAAAAAATGTTAATCATGCATTTCAAAATTGCTAAACATGTACCCCCTTCGTCCGGAAATACTTGTCCGAGTAATGGACGTATCTAGATGTATTTTAATTCTAGATACATCCATTTGTATCCATTTCTACGACAATTATTTCGGGACGGAGGGAGTACAAATATGTTTCAAATGGACATGAAAAGTGCAAAACATGTATGAGAAAAGGTAGATCTCAAAACATAAATATGTAAAAATGTTAATCATGTATTTTTTTAAAAAAGTTAACCATCTATAAGCAGATATTCTTGATGTAAAAAAAGAAAGTACAAGGTGTATGTAAAATGTACAATGTGTATAAAAAAGTAGACATCAACAGATAAGAATTACTAGTTAAGAGTATACCTTGCAAAGGTCATTTACACCTTCTTAGGCACTGGCAAGTGGCACGTTACATGGGCACCACTTTGTCGCGACATGAGAGTTTTCTCTCTTTTTTTTGTAGATTCATTTTCAAAATGTTTTATCTCGTGAACTGTATGTTCAAATGCCGAATCGTTTTCACCGTTTGATTTCTCGTGTCGAGATCTTCAAAACTCGATCACATGTTAAAAGGTTTCGATCAAAACAATCACGACAAAAAGGGCAGCCGAAAGCACAATTTTCCCAACTTTTTTCCCTTTTCGAAAAGCACAGGTGTGTGCCACCACGAGATGCAAATTTACGCTTCTCGTGGAAGCAAAACAAATCATGATTTTTTCCCTTTCCTCGTAGAATTAAATCTGTGCCTTCACGAAACAGAAAAAGAACTCACGCAAAAGGAAATTAAGGTGTTTTTTTCTTTTCTGATGCGGAAGCAAAGTTGTACTTCCGTGGAAGCAAAAAATTAATCATGTAAAAAAATATTCTTGGACTTTCCTCTTTTTTTTTGAGAAGCACACTTCTCGTGGACGCAAATTTGTTACTCCGCCATAAGCAAATTTGTGGTTCTCGTGGAAGCAAAAAAGAAAAGGAAAAAATGATGCAAAAAAAGATTGGTGATTTTCTCTAAAACCTAGGAAAACCATGCGTAAACCGGTAAGCGGAAAAACCCTAAAAAAACCATATAAAACCCAAAAATACATACAGAAAACTAAAATAAATAAAATCTAGAGGGAGCGCTAGCACGCGACATGTGGCAGGGGCAAAACGCACCACTGGTCGTTCTCTGAGCCCACAAAAGTGACCCTTTAGTTAGTTGCTCTCGTATTAATCATACACGGCAGCCACCCCCACCAAAGGGTCCGGCCCATTTAGCACTTTAGCAGTAGTCTCGTTCTTCTCGCCTTTTTGTTACCGGCTCTTTTCTTTTTCTTTCCTTTTTCTTTTTAGGCCAGGTTTTCGGTGTTTCTTTTACAAACTTTTTACATTGTCATTTTTCCCCAGTTCATTGTTTCGATTGTCATTTTTCCCCAGTTCATTGTTTCGCAAATTCATGATTCCTTCTTAAATTCGTGAACACTCTTCAAATTTGTGAATCTTTTTCCAAATCTATGAACTTTTTCACATTCACAATTTTTTAAAATAGGTGATCTATTTTTTCAACTTTGCAATTCCTTGCAAATCCATTATTTTTTTCAAAATCCCCGAATCTTTTTCGAATTTTTGAACTTTTTTCTAAATTGTTGATCCTGTTTTGGACCATGTTTTTTTAAAAGGCATGAACATTGTTTTTTCAAATTCATGAAGTTTTTCAAAATTTTGAACCTTTTCATATTTGTGATTTTTTTTCTAAACATATGAGGTCTTCTGAGATGTTTTTCCAAATTTCATGTTATTTTACTAATCGTTGACCATTGACTGTTCAAACGACTGACACCGAGAGAAGCGAAAGAACAAGCATGCGCGTCGCCGACCAAGTTCCCATTGTTGTTAATTTGCGCCAGGGCCCGGTGATCTCGCGCATGTGCGCCAGGGAAGAAAAGTGGCGTAAAGGTGCCACATAGGAGGTATCTAGGAAAACAAGCCCCGACCGTCCAAAGGACAAAATCTGCACAAAAAAAGAGGAAATGAGGATCGGGTCGGCCCGCATTAGACCCATGAGTCGAAGCAGGAGGAACGACCCCTCACCTGTCGTTGATCATTATGTCGATTCATGGAAACTACCTTGGACAACTCAAGTTCCAGGAAAAATACACATGTTCTTATGGAGACTTGCAAAACATGCACTTTCGGGTGAGGACGCACGAGCACACTGAAACATGGCACCGTGGTGCACTTGTGGTCTTCATGGTGATGGTGTCATGGACTAGGGGGTGCTAACCATGTTGGCTCCTGCACATATGGGTCGGCCAAGGACCCCAAAATGACCAACCAGTGGGCCACGTTCATTGGGCCCTAGGAGAATCAAGATGGAATCTTCCGAAGACTTGGTGGGCGATCGTCGGCACATTTACCCATAGATGTAACCGACCTATGTGGAACCCTAGGCACCTCCGGTTTCTATATAAGCCGATAGATGAGGACCGTAGACGCCAAATCATACACACACGATCTCGTGGTAGATCAACATGTACTCCTGTACCCCCTCAATCAATACAATCAAAGCAGGATGTATGGTGTTATTTCTTCGAGAGAGCCTGAACCTGGGTAAAACATGTGTCTCTGTTACCATCACACTCAGGCTACTAGATCGGGACCCCCTATACGAGATCTGCTAGATTTGACTCCGTCATGTGGTACCCCGGATTCATGGCGTCATTCCATGCCAAAGTCCTCGATGTCTAGCTGCGTCTAGGCATTAGTTGATGGAGAGTTGGCGAAACACCTTCGTGCAATTACACTGCCGAGCACCAAGCAATTGATTTATTCTATGGTTGCCACACCGTCACACGATGCGTTCATTCGTCTAGCAATTACATTATGGGCTATCTGGTGGGCTAGGAGGAAGGCTATTCATGACCAAGTGCGAGCCCACCCGCCACTCACCAGTTCATCACTCGATTCATCAATAAGCTGAATGTGCTACCAACAAAAGGTACGAAGGATCCTGCTGTACCAAGAGTAACAATATAGCAAAACCTAAGGCACCACTGCCAGGGTTTGGAAAGATCCATGTCGACGTAGAAATCTCAAGAGCGCATGCAAAGGGATTAGTAGTGGAGTGTGTCGAGATACAACTGGTAAATACCTTGGAAGCTCGGCCCTGGTGATCATGGGCATTACTGACGTAGCAACTTTGGAAGGTATTGCATGTAGAGATGGTTTATGCTTGGGGGAAGATCTGATGCTACAAAACTTCATCATAGCCTCAGACACAAAGCAGGTGGTCAATGACATTGACAAAGGTAGCAACAGAGAATATGGATCTATCATTAGTGAGATCAAGCTTAAGGCATTATCTTTTAATTGTAACATTTCTTTCGAAGGTAGAGCTGCAAATATCGACGCAGATACGTTAGCCAAGTTTTCACATTCCTTTCATCAGGGACGACATGTTTGGTTGTCTGAACCCCATGATCCGTTTCTTATACCACAATATGTGGAATTCGAGCAATAAAACTCGGTTGAACCCCTAAAAAACTTTCATCGGTTATTTTTATTTGTTTAAAAAACAAAATCTCTCATCAAATTTCGATTCACGTGCAAGCAAACAGGAGGGCCTCCTTCAAAAAATAAAATAAAAAACATGAGGTCTCCTTCCTCTCAAAAAACGGTCGCTAGGACTTACCAGATGCACATGCAGTCGTACGATTGTCGTTGTCTGTGTTGATCTTCTCTGTTGCCATAGACGCAAGCGCACACGTAAGCTAGAGACTTGATGCAAACCTAAGCAACAGACGTACTCGATGTTAAATCATGCGCACGCAAAGACACAAATCATTATGCTGTCACTGTGGTAGTATAGTAAGCATAAATATTACCATAAAACTAAAAAAGGATAACTGTTGCCATATGACACATTGCGCACATCAATTGAATACACGGTTTCTTGTGTCACCGCTGAAAATCTGGATCAAAGACATACTAATTTCTATGGCTCTACTATGAAACAAAATCAACACCTACAAATATTACTATTAGCCCTGCACACCACCCACCAAGACTACATAGTATCTACTATGCATTCAAAGAAATTAGATACCTATCAATAGTTACTGTTTTTTTTGCAAATTAATAGTTATTGTTTGTAGCTTATGAAAGGCCCCAAGAACAATTCACTGATTTGATTTTGGTCTCACAATAAGGTGCCAAGAAGCCAACCCCACCTTGGTAAGCACAATGCGATATTTGGGCCAAATTCGCCCATATCTTGGCAAAAGGTCTAGGAAACCAGCAATGTTGGTAGTTGTCTTCATTAATTGACTTTCAAACATCCATGGTAAGGCCTTCCAAAGCTTTGTGAGACTGTTGGTCATCGGGGCTATTCTCTGACATGCGGATATCTATGGAAGATGATGCATCCCCTCTCTTCAGGCTGTTGTACATATTTTCACACAATACACATGGAGATAAATATCATGAGACCTCACAAAAAGATCAACGGTCGGACATGTTGGCAGAGGGGTTCGGCTATGGTGTGCGTGGTCGAGGGTAGAGGGGGTCGACAACGATGTTGGTCGGGGAGGAGGTCTTGAGAGGAGGCTTTGATTTGTGGCGGAACTAGTTGGGGCTGCGAATATAATTTTTTTTGGTCTGGATTATGTTGGTCCCTTGCGCCCTCTTTCATGCCAGCATGTTTGGACCCAAGTATTTCATACTCGCGCCATACACGATCCCGTCAAGCAATGTGCCATGCTTGTGCTTTGGCTGCAGATATAATGACGACAAATATTGTTGGTAGTGTATAATAACAAGATCTCCAATAGATGGTTTGCCTTTATTCAGGTATTTCTCTCTACAGTTAACCCCCAATCAACAGTTATGTTGTAGCAAGTTGTGTTGTGTTGGTAACTGTAACGTGGGCAAAGTTCAAAAAAAAACTGTAACGTGGGCAACTTGGTAACATATTTGTGTGATATTACTAATTATAGCATGAATAACTGGGTAACTACATAATTTCCATGTTGGTAACGATGACATTTGCAACTGTGTAACTACAAAATAATCATGTTGGGAACAATAGCATATACAATTGGGTAACTTAATAATTGTCTCGTTGGTGACTATAGCATATGCACCTGGCACACATAGTTGTCATATTGATAGTTGTAGCATATGAGCATAAGAATGCCAGTAACAGTATGTGCTAACTTATTACCATCGTGGCCTGGTAGACCATGACCGTTGGATCTGAGGAGAAACACTGACATCAACCTCGTTCCTAGGGCGATGAACAAATTGTCCTCCGGCAAGTCTCCTCATCTACCATTTCACGACTTATTTTAAATTGGGCCAGTGATCTTGGTTGTGTTGCGTACATACAAATAAGCTATGGGTTACAAGACATACAAAAAAAAGTTGTTGGTCTACTTGGCTATTGGCTATAAGGACCAAACACTTGAGGTCAAGAATTCAATTCCACCCTTAAGCATTTAGCCAAGCCGTTCGGCTCTAAACCTAAAAATGAAACGTCTGCCAGCTAACTTTCTCATTCTGAAAATGGACTATGCACCAAACGTTTTGTTGTCCCATTCTTAAAACGTCGCTGAGTGGTTTGCTTGGAACGTTTAATCGTCCCATTCTTAAATTGGGCATATGTTTCTCTCTCTCTCTTTCTCCTTTTCAAGGCATCGTACATCTCTCTCTCTATCTCTCTCTCTTTTTCCAAGTTTGCATATATGTATTTTTTGAAAATGGAGGCATACCCCCGGCCTCTGCATCATGATGATGCATACGGCCCTCTTATTAAAAATCCAGAAATAAAGGCACTAGTAGAAAACAGGGCTATGGTCCAGGCCGGCTCAGCCCATTAGTCCCGGTTCAGTGTAGAACCGGGACCAATGTGGGCATTGGTCCCGGTTCGTGAGCCCAGGGGGCCGGCCGGGCCACGTGGGCCATTGGTCCCGGTTCGTCTGGACCTTTTGGTCCCGGTTGGTGGGACGAACCGGGACCAATGGGCCTCGCTCCTGGCCCACCACCATTGGTCCCGGTTGGTGGCTTGAACCGGGACCAAAGGCTACCCTTTAGTCCTGGTTCATGCCACAAACCGGGACCAATGAGGTGCCTATATATACCCTCGCCCGCGAGCAGAGCACTCC
>NW_024117327.1:0-8614 GCF_003073215.2 Triticum urartu | reverse complement strand
TCTGCCGGTGCCGCTGACGACGAGGCGGTGGTGCCGGACGGACCCGGACACGATCCTCCGCGTGCTCTGCCACCGCGACGACGAGGCCGCCAGCCAGTTCCTGAAGCGCGCGTTCCAGCTCCCAAAGAGGAGGTGACAATAGGCTTTGCATGCACCACTATTTGCAGCCAGGTGCAGACTCTAATTTGTGTGGACAAGTGGATTATGTGTGTGTTGGAAGCAAATAATTGATCGCTTGAAGCGTTTGCAAATATAGTTCCCATTTTTCACTGCAGGGGAAGAGAAGTTTGCCTGATACTATCTGAAATTTTCTGCTCTTTCCTCTTGTATTGCAGATGCTAATGCATCATCTCAGATGTTAATAGGAATCCTAGGTCCATATTCATGTGAGCTACAGAGTTATATGCTTGCATGTATGCACTAGTGATGCTAATATTAAGCCTCCAATACAGACAGTGTTGTGAGGTTCCGCAGATAACTGAAGTTCAGAACATGAAAAGTAGGCAGGTACAGTTCAGAAAGGTGAAAACGAACTCAAATGCAGCAGTACATTCTACCTCTATTATTGACAGAAGGGTGACATAATACGTAGAACATCATATCGACAATGCCACAGAAAAAGAATACCATGCTATATAGAATGCTGAGATGTTTACAAACACATAAAAGAATAGAAAGCTCTCTCTCCCATGGAGCAATCTCTCACTCACTCACTCACACTGTATCTTCTTAATTCACAGCTCTTACTTTCTATCCCTCTGCACAGAAAAGCAACCATCCACCATTGTCACCCACTGTCGACGAAATACCGCCGGAGTGGAAGGAGGTGAAGATCCATCACAACCAAATCCAAAGGAGCACCATCGCAACCAGAGTCGCTTGTCGGTCGAAGAACACGTCCACCGCGAATGTGAAAAGACTAGCCTCGCTGATCCGACTAACCAGAGAGGAACATGAGCCATCGACCTTCCGGCGCTTCCCAGGAGAGCACCACTGAGATGGTGGGAGTCGAGGCAAATTTATTCGACGGAGTGACGCTGTCGCCGTCATCGAAGCCGTGAAAACTATTCTTATGTTTTTGTCCCTCAAGTTCCTCAAAAAAATAGACTTGTTTTTCAAGATTTTTTGGGTATATATTTTGTCCTTCAAGTCTCAAAACCGGATAAGTATGGTCCAAAACCTGATTTTTTAGCACATTGACTGGGGGTTGACTAGGTTTGACCAAGTTCGGCCGGGCTTGACCACGTTTGACCGATGAACAGTAAATTCCAAAAAATCTAAAATTTTGTGACAACCAACATGCTTGGGTGCGATTGGTGCATGTAAATGTTTGTGGTCAAATAACATCTGAGGAGCTCTAAAAAAACAAATTTTGGCTTTTTTAGCCAAAATTAGTTGTTGTTTTTGCCACGAGATCTTTGGATGTTTTTTCTTTTTTTTTTGCGAGGAGATCTTCGGATGTTGAAACACCACACAAATTTCCATGCACCCAAGCATCTTGGTTGCCACAAAATTTCAGAGTTTTTTTATATTTATTGCTATTTTTTTGAATTTACTGTTCGTTCATCAAACCTGGTCAAACCCGGTCAAATCTGGTTAAAATCTGATTTTGGACCAAACTTATTCGGTTTTGAGACTTGAAGGACCAAATTATACCAAAAAACTTGATAAATCAAGTCTATACTTTTGGGGAATTTGAGTGACAAAAACATACTTATTCCTAAACTATCTACAGGCCGAAGTAGAAGCTCCCACGGGCTGCCGGAGCAGCAGATGGAAGCAGGAAGATCCCACGGGCTCGCCGCCGGCGGTTGAAGATGGGAAGTGGATCCTCGCGCTGTTCGTCGCTCACCAAAGAGAAAACTGGATCGTGGGGAAAACTGGACAGTTTGTTCAGGTGAAGGGAATCCGTTTGCAGATAACTGAATGAAAAGCAGGCAGGTACAGTTCAGAAAGGTCAAAACGAACTCAAATGTACATCACATACTGATTATTGACAGAAGGGTGAAACAATAATACATCATATTGACAATGCCACACAAAAAGAATACCATGCTATATAGAATGCTGACATGACATGTTTACAAACACATAAAAGAATCTCTCACTCATGGAACAATCTCTCACTCACTCACTCACACTGTATCTTCTCTCTTAATTCACAGCTCTTCTTTCTAGCCTATTTCATCATAATTCAGGAGGGCAGTTCACCATTTTCATCATGCCAAGTTCTGCAACGGGTAAAAACATCGTGAGCACCACACATTTGGAGCCCGCAAATGCATCAACCAAAGCTCAATTCGCTAAGAGCTCACCTGCCCAAATCTGCTCCTGGTCTTCATGAACCCGCCTCTCGTCACCGAATCGTCAGGGCCGCCCTTGGCGCCGCTGCAGTTCCAGTAGGCCCCCACGGTGCCCAGGATGGGCATGTCGTCGGGGCTCGGGCTCGGGGACCGCGACCGCCTCGGCGACGAGTTGGCCGACGAGATCTTGATGTCCTCCACGGTGAGGGCGCCGAGGATGGGCCGGTCCTCCCGGCTGATCGGCGAGTAGGACCGCACCGAGTAGTTGCTCTCCGGCGTGCCCGAGGGGCCCAGCCACGTCGAGAGGCTCGCGTCCACCGACGCCTCCTGCTTGCTCGGCGTCCTCGGGGTGTAGTCCCAGCTCCCCGCCGGCTTCTCTTGCTTCATGGCCGGGACGGTCGCCGGGTCGTCGGAGAGCGTGACCAAGTTCTCCTTCTCCGAATCCTTGGGCGCGGCGGTGTGAGGCTTGGTGGCGTCCTTCCACTGGCTGTTGAACACCTCGGCTGCGGCTCCAGTCTGGCCGGCGCTGTCCTTGGTGGTCTTGGGCGCCGGGAGCAGGAAGAGCGACTCGCACGCCTCCTCCTCGCCGCGCGCGATGCCCAGCAGCCCGCCGTGCTCCTCGTCGTCGTCCACCGCGCACTCGTCGATCCCATCCAAGCCGTCCTCCTCCTCCTCGTCGTCGTCATCGTACTCATCGTCGTCGTCGTCGTAGCAGTCCTCGTAGTCGCTGTCGTCGTCGGCGCCGGCGCAGTTGCCGTACCTGTGGTTGAGCGGAAACGCCTCGGATTTCGCGCACTGGGGCCCCAGCAGCGTCCACGCCTCCTCGCCGCCCGCCGCGGCGCGGCCCTCCTCCTCCTCTGTCGCGGCCTCCTCGCCCTCGGGGATCGGCGGCGCGTCGTAGGCCGTCACGTTGGGGTCGAACGTCACCTTCTTCTTGGCGACGACGGCCAGGCACAGATCATCGGCGGAATCCCTAATCAACCAGAAAAAAACAAACAGAGATCAAATCCCTAATTTATAACCAGAAAAATGAAACCGAAATCGATCGGCCAACAGCAGCCGGTCAGTGAGTGAGACCAGCTGTAACACCGGATGGGACAAGGATCGAACCTGAGCTCGAGGAGGGTGGCGAGGAGCGGGGCGGCGTCGGCGTCGCGGTGGGCCTTGGAGGGGGAGCGGGAGGGGGAGCGCTGCTTGCGGCGGCGGTGGCGGCGCTCCTTCTTGGACTTGTCGCCCCCGAAGCAGCCGAGGAAGCAGCCCATGGCCGGCCGGGGGGCGCGTCGGTGGCTCGTCGGCGCAGGCGAGCGGGAAGCGGCGGCGGCGAGGTGGATGTTTGGGGTGGGGGAGACGGAAGAGAATGTGGGCTAGGAGTAGTAGTGAAGGGGGCGCGGCATTTGGGGGGGAGGGGAGAAGCTGCCGTTGGGGGAAAAGGGCAAAGCCCGAGTGGTAACGGTCGTGTTGACCCAGCTGGCATGTGACCGTTGGATGCGCGGACGGAACGGATGGGATCCCATGACGGAGCAAGGAATCCGAGCCCGCCACAATGGGCCGGGCCGGGCCGTCGGAATCCTATGTGCGTTTGTGTGGCGGGAATTGCGTCGCACTGCATGCAGGCCTGTGGCATACATTTACCCTTTTTTTTCTCTTAAATTTGTTTTACTCCCCTAAAAAAACTTAATTTTGTTTTACCCTTTTTAGCCTAATAAAATAAACCTTTTTGTGTGCGTAGCATTTAGCTTTCTTGTACTAGTTAAACATGTCAGGATACTGATTTACACAATATCAGCACACAGACAGAGTGCTAAAAAAGGTGTCAAAAATGTATGATAAGAAAGCTAAATGTAAGACATTTTGAGACTTGTAAATAACGTATTATATTTACAAGTCTAAAACATCTTATATTTATGAGCAGAGGAAGTGGTAAATTACTGAGCTCTGAGCAAGCTTATATTCTGCCGGAGAAGAAAAAAAAAGAGGTCCCTTTTGATAAGAGTGAACTGCCTGATAGGGCACATGAATGTGACAAACCTTGCACTTTGCAATTACAGCATCCATTGATGGCATCAATCAATTCATGCAACAATAATGTTAACCGTGTCATGACAGCAACAGACACACACACACAGGAACATCAGCTAGTTAGTTAACATGCCAAGAGGCAGATACTATTGACAAAAATCGGTCGCAATTCCAGCCCCGCAAAAATGCCCGTGTCTGATTTCTAAGAGCATTTTGCTTATCACACATAACGTTACTCGTCAGAAAGAGAGCAAGGCTGCTGCTGCTGCCAACGCTGCGGGTCCCTTTTTACCCTTTCTAACTGCTGTGTGGCGATATCTCAAAATTCTGACGCAACTTCCTGCTGCTTGCGCATTCAACAGATTATATGGGCTCGTCGTCGCCAGTCCTTGCTAGGTCGCAGCCCTGACTTGCACTACATGAGATAGTTTGAGCCTGTTGGAGTGAACCTTTTTCTATACAAGACTGTTAGGCCAATGCATAACATTAAGATACAGCTCTTGCTAAACACTCATACTCTCCACCTGCGCAAGATGCACCGGAGATTCAGCACTGCAATATTTACATGACTGAGCATATGCAAGTATCCAAATAATCATCATCCGAGTCACTTGAATCACTGCAAATTGTCAAAAAAAAAAACAGATGGCAGAGCAATTAGAGGAAGAAAATCAAGACAAGCAAATGTCAGCATGGACTCTTTTTTTCTTGTGATGGGGACATGGACTTTCTTGAACAACCAACATAATGACAGTCCAATGAGACCTTTTTAGATACCACCTCTTTAGATGCATGGGGTTATTAACGTATTGTATCTCGGCCAAGATACTACGATTCCAAATGAGATCATTTTCTATTAGCACATACATCGTACCCAATGTGGATTCTACTGTCAGTTGATGCCAGCAGAAAGAAAGACTGATGAAACAAATTATTTATTACGCGCCTGCAACTTCTAAAGCCTATAAAGGTACTGGTCATTTAAAAAAAGCAAAATGTGGAACTGTAAACTGATCTCCGAGGACTAAAGGGTGCAATAAATATGCAACGGCAGTCAGGTGAAGTAAATATACTGAGAGAGGGAGAGGGAGAGAGAATCATATGCCAACAAGTTTCACTGGGATAATTAATGTGTAATATACTAATACTGCTGTGATTATACTGGTCTATTTCAAAATCTTTTAATACCATCTAGCATCCCAAAAGAGAACAACATTTTCAATTAACACATATCATCGCACCTTATGTCGGTTCTATTGTAAAGCTGGTGCCAGTACAAAGAAAGACAACTTGAGGTAATTAAAGTTCTTACAGAAGTATACTTCAGCGGTAAAGATTAAGGTCCACTGTAACTTACAGACTGATAAAACAAAGTATTCATTATGCCTCTGCAACTCCAAAGACTATAAAAGGTACTGCTCGTGTAAAAATAAGCAATTTGGAACTGTAAGCAATTACTACACAGTGCGACAAATGAGAACCCTGTCCCTTGTTGGGGGTCGTATGGAAAAAAAGGTGAAGCAAATATCTTGAGAACAAAAGAAGTCATGTGCCAACAAGTTTCACTTGGTTAAACTGAACTTACACCGAACAAAGATGTAGGGTAGGGTACCATCACGGACTAATCAAACTGTAACTGTGAAGAACATAAACAAGGGTTTCCTAATATCAATATCAAAGTAACAGAGCTTACCTAAGCTTGTTCAACTAAGATCAGATTACAGTTGTGTAATTTCATGGTTGTTAAAATAAATGAATGTTCCGATGCAGATTAATTTGGACTAATGGAATGGTGTTGTGTAGGCGGAAACAGGGCATTTTCATGTGAACTGTCCTCAATTCATAGGGTGGTCCAAGTCCTCAGTCCTGAACCGCCAGATATCACATATTACCTCAATCCAACAATTAGACTGCTATATTACTAAACTTGCTTGCAGCGTAACCGAATTTTGCATCCAGAAATGGTACGGATAAGTTAAACATTTCCTGTTCCAATGCAGGAGGCCTTAGAACAAGTTACATAACTACAGCTGTTATGAAAGGAAATAAATAAACCATACTGTATTGCCACTTTAATTACTGTTTCCTTGTTAGGTATATGTGTCATCAATCCTAGGTTTTTAACGAAGTCTACGTGATGGGTAGGGTAAAGGTCCGAAGAGCAAGGATAGGGCACTAGAAAACAGTGACAGGGATAATCCCTGGCGTGGAAGAGAGGCTTCTGAATGGGATAGGTTTCCACTTTAGCTCCTAACAGTATAATGTATAATTGCCCAATTTACTGAAGATAAATCATAATAATCAACATTAATAATTACATTTGGATCTAAATTTATTAGTTGAACATTTGAGGAATCAGATGTTCGATAATCTACTGCTAATTAGCATCAATATGTGCAGACCCACCCCAACATGCATATTAATAAATACATTTTGATAAACGACGAGGTTCAACTCGTCTAAATTTTCAATAAAATTGCCAAAAGTCTACTGATACTGATCAAAATTTCAACAATTTGTTTAATCAAATCGCCAAAGTCTACTCTCAGAAAATAAAATCGCCAAAAGTCTACTGATCATGGCTTGACTAGAAATCAGAAACTAAAGTTCAAAAAATAAGGAACTAGCATACAGATTGAATTATATTGCCAAAAGTTACAGTAACAACTGAGAAACATATACAGACCACCTTCACATATGACAGCACATATCATTTGTATGCCTGTAAGAAGAGCGTGCCAAAAGTAATACTAGACCAATACACAGTTTTTCTTATAGGCTAATGGAGACATAATACTGCCACTGAGGCCAAGAAATGCAGCAGCCTCATCATAAATTCTCATCTTTTTCCACTTTGAAGGGCTGTATCATTTCCAGTCCTTGATACATCAATAATGACCAATCTCTAATCCAACAAATGGTTCATAATTGCGCACCAGCACGATTATGGATTAGTTGCCTAAGACTTTGTGCGATCATTTTGCAACACCAGTTCGTACTTAACTTTTACGGCACCACAAGTAGAATATGTTTCTGTCTAATCAGTTCACGGCGGACTCGGGGTGAATTTATAGGTCAGGTAAACGACAAACTAAAACTGAAATTATAGCCACATGTTACTTCAGAAGAGTTCAAGGGAAGCATAGACCCCAGTTACTTGAATTGGATGTTGAAAAGCCCCCAGGCACAATAATTCAGTTCACCTAGCAAGCTGAAATTGGCAGATTGTGACACCCCAAATGGATCACATGATCACATGTTCTAAAGTGGTATCCTGGCAGGATACATATCATTTGATCACCGAACCTCGTGACTACAGCAATCATTTCCCCCTTTCCTGCTTGACAAGAAACGCCCACCTAAGAGTTCCAACTATCCAAGCAACCCCTATGCAGCTAATTTGGGTAGCCAAACAAGGAAACATTGCACGGAACTCATCGGCATCGGCATCGGCATCATGTAGTGCAGGATCAAAAGAAGCATGTTGCATCTATGTAACACATTTACGGCAGCACAAAAAATAATATTGAAAGGATGCACGGAGGTTGTTAACAAGAGGAGGTTGCTTGGTTTGCTCACCTAGGCTGGAATTCCAAGACCTCGGCGAGCTTCTTGCCGTGGGTGTCCTTCCACTGCACCCGCCGCTTGGGGCCCTTGTAGGCCTTGCGGGCCGTGCCGCCCTCGGGGCGCCGGGGCAGCAGCGCCTTGCGCTCGCCGACGTTGTCCTTGGAGCCCCCCACCGGCGCCGAGGACGTCCGGTACACCGCCGCCTGCGCCGCCGCGGACGAGGGGGGAGGCGCCGGGTTCTTGCCGTTGCACGAGTTACTCCTGAAGGCTCGGCGATCCATCGCCGGGTGGCATCAACTCCCTCCGCGGCGCTCTCAGGTCGGGCACCTCCGGCCGGGCTCCGGCTCGGGGGCAGGAATCCAACCGAATTGGATCTTTCGGGCCGAGGCAGACGCCTGGAGGGAGGACGATTCCAAAATGCCCCCAAGCTGATAAACAAAGACGGGAGGAACGGGAATCGGTGAATCTCGGGGGCGGAAAGGACCAGAGGAACCGAATCTACGGACGGCGAGAAGAGCGAACGGACCTGGGGAGTTGGGCGCGGAATCGGAGGGAGGCCGGCCGGGGAGATTCCTTCCGGATCGAGACGAGGCCGCGCGAGGGGGACGAGGAGGAGAGGATTCGGGGGGGTTGGATTGGAGGGGCCGGAGAGGAGGAATGGTGAGGTGGGGGGAGGATTGGAATCCGGCGAGGGCGCGGGCGAGCGGGCGTGCGTGCGGGGTAGG
>NW_024117326.1:0-17971 GCF_003073215.2 Triticum urartu | reverse complement strand
CCCCCCCCCCCCCCCCTTCTCCCTCGTTTCCCCCGGCCCCCGCCGCCGCCCCTGCCTCTCAGGAGGATAGAGGAAGGCCCCCGCCGCCGCCACGCTCCTCCATCTCCGAGGCCATGGAAGGGGTGGGAGGGCCCGTGGCCGCGGATCTACTGGGAGCAGCCGTTCCCCTGTGAGAAGAAGGTGAGGAGGACGCTCCCCCATAGCTGTTGTATCTTGCTTCGCTTCTCGATTCGATGGCAGTAACTTCTCCAGAGCTTCACGCAGATGCGACGGGGGCTAGGGACAGCTGCCGGTCTCTGGCACGCTCTCCTAGGAGTTCGTTTGGTTTGCGAGCTCGAAACCGCGCGTAGTTCGTACTTGGTGGTGGTAGCTTTGCTTAGGGTGGTTGGATTGCTGCTAATTGGGCGCAGCAACAGTGCGCATTCATGCTACTAGTTCTTCCTTCCCCCAATTGCAGTGGTTGAAATTGGGGAAAACCTGGTTTGCTGTTCAATGTCGACAGGGAGGACAAACTGCACTGCGCATTTGTGCTAACCACCCCAACCCCCACAATTTTAGTGGCTGAGCCGGGGAACCAGACAGGGGTTTGTGTCCAGGGTTCTGCTTTTAGATCCCGAGTGCCAATGTAGTTTATGATAGTGTGGTTGTAGTTTGCTGCTTATGTATTCCATCTATTTATTTCGGAATGTCGAATGTTCCCCAGGAAGTGGGTGCTAAGCTGCTTCTGATGGCAGACCGCAATCCATGTGTTATATTTAGCATATTGAAATTCAGTGTCGCCTTCTCACGTTAAATTGCTGTACCTTTTTGGCACCAGTATATGTAGTCCTCGTTGGTAACTAGAAAAATCATGTAGTACATGAGTGGGAATTGCTACTCCATGTTTGTACATATCATATTTGCATACTAGTCATGTTCCCAGGGTTTTTAATTGCTTCTGACAGAGAAATGCACCTTTGATCCGTGATGATATCCTTTAGCATGCCTGGCTGTTAGTTCTAGCAATGTCAGAACTCAGAAGCAATACGCTGAAGGATACATTTTATGTCTCTGTTAGATGGCGTGTCCTAGATGCTCTTGTCACTAATTTTAATACTACTATTGGTACTAGTACTTGTAGTCGATGGATGGAACTGCACATTCCTCTGCGTTGTCGATCCAATTTCCCGGCCGCGAGTGCTGCTTCTTGTATTTTTTTGCCAAGTCCTCTAGACACACAGAAGCTACTTGTAGTCGCTGGACAGTAGACTCTGCTGCATTTAGGAATTAGTTGTGATTACTAGTTAGATTCAATGTTTCTTGCCATCGAATAGAACTATGAACCACTTTGATATCTTATCCTAAAATGTTTTATTTGTGCCTCCTAATTGATTACTAGTGTTTCCTGGTTAGCACTGATGTTGTAAAACGTCTTATATTCATTCACAGAGGGACGACACCCACTACCGCTGCCTCTGGGGCAAGATCACCCGCCCGCACGGCAACTCCGGCGTCGTCCGCGCCCAGTTCAAGTCCAACCTCCCCGCCGAGTCCATGGTCAGTGCCTGCCCGCCCTTAGTTTTCTTGATGGTGCTTTTTTGCTGAGGCCGTTTGTTGCTTTGCGTTGTGTGCAGGGGCGCAAGGTCAGAGTGTTCATGTACCCGAGCAGCATCTAAAGTTAGCATCTGCTGCACTATCGCTGATGATGTTTGTTTAAGGCTGTTGCTTTGCTTTGTGTGATTTTACTCTAGCATGTGTGTTGCATTTTGTCCTGTGCCATGAGAATCACTAGGATTTATGTTATAGAATTCCAAGTGTAGTCGCAATATATAACATGCCTAAAGTATATGGACTTGTGAAGTGTGTCCATCGAGAGTAGATAGACTATTTCTTTCATGATTCATCTATATATGCTACTCTTATATGCAAGTTTGTATCTGGATGTCTTATGCATGACAGAAGTTTGTGAAATGCAATGTTTTTCTGTTGTGGTCTGTTTGATGGGGATTGATGCACATGTAGGTCATATCTCTGTGTGGTTGGACCGAGGGAACAACACTAGCTTATTAGCTTACTTTTCATCAAATACTAGTATTAGTTGAGATGTAGATGGACTGTTTCTTTCATGATTTTATCGATATACAGTTGTTTACATGTTTTTTATCTGGATGTCTTATACATGACAGAAGCTTGTGAATCGAAATGTTTCTTTTGTGGTCTGTCCGATGAGGATCGATGCATGTGTGGATCATATCCCTATGTGTTTTGGATCTGAGAACTAGCTTATTAGCATACCTTTTTATCAAGTCTACTAATTTAGGTGTAGATGGACTATTTCTTGCATGATTCATCAATATGCAGATATTCTGCGGTTACATGCATGCTTGTATATGGATGTCTATTGGTGTATATGGACTATTTCTTTCAAGATCCATCAATATGAAGTTATATACATGTTTGTATCTGGATGTTTATATTACATCATGAGGTTTTCTACAAATTAGTAAGGTAGTGGTTTCAGCTGCTGCATTGTTGCTTATATTTGATACTACACAATGTGACTGGAGTTTATTGTGATTTGCAGAAGATAGAATCTGGATGCAATTGCTTTGATATTCCTATTTGGCCCCCAGGCATGCTCATGAAGTACAATGAGGTGTCCTCATCTGACTATTTCGCCAATGGGTAAGCCTCACTGCCAATCTTTCAAGTATTAGTAGTACGGTGTCGCTATCATCTCTGTTTGTATATAAGTACGCCACTGTTGAGGTTTAGCAATCTCTGTTATGGTGTTGATCTGAATCATGCTTTTTTGTATGTGACAGCGAAATGGCTACCCTCGTGTAGTTGAGCAATTAGTATCCATACATGCCCAGTGCATGCCTTAATCCTGAGTTTTATTTTTAAACACCTCTCCATATATGTGCAGTGCCTATTGTAATTGTCAAGTGTGAATTCTGTATATGAGGTGTGTTCTCCTTGTAGTAATTTCTAGTAGCCTGCTTGTTATGTGTCGAGTGCACAACACATTACGTGAATTGAGGATGAAATGGTCAGAGTATGGCATTTTCAATTTAACTTACTTTTTTGGTGTTGAGCTGTCGATAAATTGGTGTTGGTACCATGATGCTTGAATTGTTATTTTCTTTTGGTAAATGAACTGCTGCTTTGGTGCATAGATGTATCTTCACGAGTCACAAAACTCCTGACATGTAGGCGACTGGAGCGCACCAGAAGCATTGACAACAACTCAGTCCTCGGCGCCGCGCTCTGCTAGAGCGGTGTGTCCCCTCTCTGTTCTCCCAGCCACCCCTAAGTTTTGGATTTGGATCGTTTATGTGAACTCTAGCCATGCTCACTTGTAAATCTGGTTTGATGTTTAAACCGTGACTTATGATAATCTGGTTTCATCGCCTTCCAGGGACAACAAATATATGCTCAATACACTCTACTTGTTTCCCTATATAGTTTTCTTACTTGTTTTCCTTTATGCGTTCACTCTTTTTCAGGAGCTCCAAGCATAATTTTTTCCTTTATGTTCACTCTTTTACAGGAGCTCCAGTCCTAATTTTTCTGAGTGTGAAGCCGTGAAGCCAAGTGCGCAGAAGTGAATGCTGGAGAGAGATGATGCTGGAGAGATGCCCTTCCTGTAGGTCTGCACATAAGCGAAAGTTCCTGGGTATACAAGATTCGATGGTTAAACTGGTTGATGTGATGTGAATGAGTGTATGGAAACTGGTTGTGTGATGTGAATGAGTGTATGTGGTTTCACGTGTTCTGTTCTGTATAGCATATTGTAATAAACTTATTTTAGCTATTATTTGAAGATTTTCATATGCTTTCTCTCTTCTGTCTATTTGATATATACATATGTATTGCTTATTAATAAGCTGTGAAAAATCTGACATTTGGGACCCATCTGTAAACTGGAGTTGGAAAAAAAGCTGGAAATAAAAAATAAATTGACTGCAAAATGTTGTGTGCTAGAAAATAAAAAGGCCAAATTGTAAGCCAGGCCCATGTAGCTAACCAAAATTAACATAAAATACATACATTAAAAGGGCTTGCCTAAAAAAATACATGGGCCGAATTACTGGGTCAGACCCATGTAGCTAATAAAAGCACAGGAAAAAATACATTAAAAAGGCCGAATTGTTGGGCTAGGCCCATGTAGAAAATCGAATTGGACCGGGCTGAATCTTGTGCCACGTCAGATTGCCACGCTGGATGCCTACGTGGCATGGGGAGGTTGCTAGTGACCAAAACGCCACAGTAGACGTATTTTGGTCATAAACGTCTTCGACCATTCCAGAAGAAAGGTCGCTATAATCAGTTTATGACGGCCAGCTTTTGACCTTATGTTTTTGGTCACAAAAAGGTCACAAATGGAAATTTGTGACCATTCAGTGACCAATAGTGGTGGTCACAAGTTGACATATTTCTTGTAGTGTAGGTGCGCCCCCTACCTCATGGGCTCCTGTTAGCTAGCTTGACGTAGGGTCCAAGTCTCCTGAGTTGTATTTGGTGAGAAAATCACGTTCCCGAAGTTTTCATTCCGTTTGGACTCCGTTTGATATTCCTTTTCTTCGAAACCCTAAAACAGGCAAAAAACAGCAATTCTGGGCTGGGCCTCCGGTTAATAGGTTAGTCCCAAAAATAATATAAAAGTAGATAATAAAGCCCAATAATGTCCAAAACAGTAGATAATATAGCATGGAGCAATCAAAAATTATAGATACGTTGGAGACATATCAAGGACTCATAGACGAACTATCTTCGGCTCGAACAAGGGGCTGACGGTGGAGAATTTTGCTTCCCACCCACCCATCTGGGCCGCTTCCGCACTCCTACGAGCCTCGACAAGTTTGGCCTCTTGAACCGACGCATTGTGCTCAAAGGTCACGCACTTCCTCATCGCATCCTGGAGCTCCTGTTGGACTTCATTGACCCAAGCCTTGAGCCTCTTACGGGCGGCCTGCTCCTTGACAGCATTCCCCTCGGCTTCGACTGGCTCCGCTTTCAGGGCCTCGACCTCAGTCATCGCCTCTGTTGACATCATGGTATTTTGATCATTGCATATCATTTTCCACCTTTTTCAAATCCACAACAGGTTATTACTCACCTTGTTTTTCCCGGAGCTCCATCTTCACCTGGCCAAGCTCCTCCTCGGCCTCCGCCAGTTTCTGCTTTAGTCCAGAGACTTCAGCAGTATGCAAGGCCGCGGCCGGCAGCGACGCCCGCGCATACATTTTAGACAGATATCGTTAGTTCCCTGCAATAGGAGATTGATCCTCTGTCCGGATTTTCCTTTTTGAACACCGGACAGTGTCTCAGGGGCTACTGTCTATATTGGGATTTTCTCCTTTTTTGCGTCGCTTCCCTCAAAACCTGTTAACAGGCTGCTGCAGGCTTCGGTTAGTCCGCTCTTGGCGGACTGAACCCTTTCAATTACCGTGCCCATGAGGACACGGTGTTCATCCACAATGGAAGCGCCTCGCAGCGCTTCCAGCAGATTATGCGGTGCCCCTGGTTGAACAGGGGTCACCAGGGGAACGGACATCCCCCCTTCTTCCGAAGGAGGTCGCGTACCGGATTCCAAAGCAGTCTCGGTCTCCGGAACTGAGTCCGGCTGAGGGTCGAACTGAGTACGGTCCTCCCCACCAGCCTCCATGGGAATTGACTCCCCTTGGTGTTCGGCGATGGGATTTCCGCCTTCTAGCGCCCCCGGAGCCTCTCCCCCGCCTGGAACCGTCCTTTGGGACAGCACCTCCGCATCATCCTTGGCCTTGGGGGAGTGAGCGGCTGGCGGCGAATCGCTGGCCATCGCCTTGGAATCCAGCGAGTCTCCTGACGAGGATCGCGGGGAGTTGTTGTGGGCCGGACTACAATAAAACATAACCAATCATCGCAATACAACGAAGAGGAAAGACTTGGTTCATGAGCGGATATGGGTTTGAGCACTTACGATGCGGCCCGTGGCTTAGTACGGGGTCGTCTCTCCGGACTACTGTCGGCGTCCCACGCGGTGTTATCCGCAAGGGAGCTCTTCCCTTTCTTGGATGTCTCCGCCTCCAGATTCGCCGAGGCCACCCTCTTCTTCCTCCCCTCATCTAGGAGAGGGTTGTTCTTCTCCTCCTCTTCCTCGTCGCCGTCTTCGGCGGCGGAGGAGCGGGTCTTATCTTCGGACATCGCGTCCGAAGCACCCCGGTGGCGGGGTCCACTCTGGACCCCTTGGCCTTTCCAGTGGCCTTCTTTTCTGGTGCCTTATAAGGCGTCGGCACCAGCATCTTCGCTAAACGCGGGATGACTGGATCTCCAGGCACGGGAGCCGGACACTGGATCTGCTTCGCCTTCTTCAACCAGTACTGAAAAAGCAATGACAATAAAAGCTTAGATGTTACCCTTCAAACAAGCAAGTAAGGGATGTGTTGAAAATAACATACCTCGTTGGGGAGGTGATTTATGTCATGACCACGGTCTGAATCTGTGGCCGGCGGTATCTCGTTGCCCTTGAACAGCAACTTCCAGGCATCTTCATGATCTGTTTCGAAGAGCCTTTCCAAGGTGTGGTGCTTTTTCGGGATGAAATCCCATAGAGGGCCGCTTCGGCTCTTAAAAGGGAGGATCCGTGCTACCTCTTGAGCTTGCGTTGGTTTTCCCCGAAGAGGAAGGGATGATGCAGCAGAGTAGCGTAAGTATTTCCCTCAGTTTTTGAGAACCAAGGTATCAATCCAGTAGGAGGCCACGATCAAGTCCCTCGTACCTACACAAAACGATAGCTACTAGCAACCAACGCGATTAGGGGTTGTCAATCCCTTCACGGTCACTTACGAGAGTGAGATCTGATAGATGTAATATTTTTTGAATTTTTGGTATAGAGATGCAAAGTGAAAAATAAAAGCAAAGTAAAAAAGCAAAGCAAGATTAAAATGATGGAGATTGATATGATGAGAATAGACCCGGGGGCCATAGGTTTCACTAGTGGCTTCTCTCAAGAGCATAAGTATTCTACGGTGGGTGAACAAATTACTGTTGAGCAATTGACAGAATTGAGCATAGTTATGAGAATATCTAGGCATGATCATGTATATAGGCATCACGCCCGTGACAAGTAGACCGAAACAATTCTGCATCTACTACTATTACACCACTCATCGACCACCATCCAGGATAATTCGAAGAGACTTGCAAAGATAACCAATCATACATAAAAGAATTCAGAGAAGATTCAAATATTATTCATAGATAGACTTGATCATAAACCCACAATTCATCGGTCTCAACAAAACACCGCAAAAAAGAAGATTACATCGAATAGATCTCCACAAGAGAGGGGGAGAACTTTGTATTGAGATCCAAAAAGAGAGAAGAAGCCTTCTAGCTACTAACTATGGACCCGAAGGTCTAAGGTAAACTACTCACACTTCATCAGAGAGGCTATGATGATGTAGAAGCCCTCTATGATGACGGCCCTCTCCGGCGGAGCTCCAAAACAGGCCCGAAGATGGGATCTCGTGGATACAGAAAGTTGCGGTGGTGGGATTAGGTTTTTGGCTCCTGTTCTGTTTGTTTGGGGGTACGTAGGTATATATAGGAGGAAGAAGTATGTCGGTGGAGCACCGAGGGGCCCATGAGGCAGGGGGCGCACCCTAGGGGGGGCGCCCCCCACCCTCCTGACCATCTCTCTGATGCCTTGGCGTAGGGTCCAAGTCTCCTGGATCATGTTCGGTGAGAAAATCACGTTTCCGAAGGTTTCATTCCGTTTGGACTCCGTTTGATATTCCGTTTCTTCGAAACACTGAAATAGGAAAAAAACAACAATTCTGGGCTGGGCCTCCGGTTAATAGCTTAGTCCCAAAATAATATAAAAGTGGAAAATAAAGCCCAATATAGTCCAAAACAGTAGATAATATAGCATGGAGCAATCAATAATTATAGATACGTTGGAGACATATCAATCAGGCACACTGACATCACTTGGATTACGTCGACAAGCTTGATTTCCTTATCGATCATGCTTTGATTACGCATTTGCAGCCCGGTCAGCTCGTCTAACGAACACCAGTTCGGGCTCTTCTCGACCTAGGAGGAAAGTTGCACGGGAGTGCCGGAGTTGAATGCTGCAGCCGCGGCCTAGGTGGCACCACGGGGTTCGGTGATATAGAACCATTGTTTCTGCCATTCCTTGATAGACTCCACAAATGTGCCTTTTGGGCAAGGAACATTGGCGAGCTTGCTCACCATGGCACCCCCGCACTCTGCGTGCTGTCCATCCACCACCTTGGGCTTCACGTTAAAGGTTTTAATCCACACAGCCCAAAGAGGGGTTGGATGCGGAGGAAGGCCTCGCACACGACGATAAACGCTGAGATATTGAGGAAGGAGTTTGGGGATAGATCGTGGAAGTCTATCCCATAATAGAACATTATTCCGCGGACGAAGGGGTGGAGTGGAAACCCTAGCCCGCGGCGGAAATGGGGGAGAAACACTACCCTCTCGTCGGGCTTCGGTGTGGGAATGATTTGTCCTTGGGCTAGAAGACAATGGGCGATTTCCTTCACCAGGTATCCGGCCGCCCGAAGCTTGGCGATGTCTTCCTCCCTGACGGAGGAAACCATCCACTTTCCTTGACCTCCGGATCCGGACATGGTTGAGTGCTTTCTTGAGTGGGAAACAGATGAGGACTTGGGCGCTGGAGCTCAAGAGTGGAAAGGCAGGAAGAAGGCATGGGGGAAGAAGGGGGAATCTTATCTCCTTATAAGGGCAATGAATATTGAACGCTGCCCCACCCGCCTCAAAATTCTCCTGCTCCCAAGGGCTGTGTAAAACGGCACGATTGGGTTACCCACGCCTGTATTGATGAGAATCCCGTGATAAGGGTACACGATCTCTGCTTTGACAAGACGTGACAATGGCAACCGCGTCTCGAAAAGTGGAGCGGTAGGCAAAAAACGGTTCGAAATTATGACCGGATGGACGTGATGTCATATTGTAAAAGTTGTCAGCAGATTGGACTTGTGTATTATTATATTCTCTCTACGGTTGTGTGTGATTTACAGGTCAGGACATGATCAATTCCTCCGAAGACTATTTTGGAGTTCGGAAGGAGGAGCCCGCCTTGCAATGCTGAAGACAGCAGTACGCGTCGGATACCTTGTCATTGAAGCCAGGTTCAGGGGCTACTAAGGGAGTCCTGGACTATGTGGTCCTCGGGCATCCAGCCTGTTGCCTATGGGCCGGACTGATGTGCTGTGAAGATACAAAGACCGAAGACTGTACCCGTGTCCAGATAGGACTCTCCTTGCGTCGAATATGTAGATTCCTTTCTTTGTAACCGACCTTATGTAACCCTAGATCCTCCCGGTGTCTATATAAACTGGAGGACCTAGTCCACATAGAGGAGACTCATCATCATAGCCATACATGCTAGACCTCTAGGGTTTAGCCATTACGATCTCGAGGTAGATCAACTCTTGTAACACTCATATTCATCAATATCAAACCAGCAGGACGTAGGGTATTACCTCCACAGAGAGGGCCCGAACAAGGGTAAACATCGTGTCCCTTGTCTCCTGTTACCATCGACCTTAGACGCACAGTTCAGGACCCCCTACCCGAGATCCGCCGGTTTTGACACCGGCACGCATTGCAAGGTGGGTTCCTCCTTCCGAACTCCAAGATAATCTTCGGACGAAACAATCGTGTCCGGATCTGCAACACACAGCCGTAGAGAGTATAATATTTCATGAATCCAATCTGCTCACAACTTTAGTAATGTGACATCACGCTTTCCCGGCCATTATTTTGAACCGTTTCCCGTCCCGCCGTTCCACGTTTCGGGGCGTAGTTTTTTATTGGCACGTCTTGTCGAAACAGAGATCGTGTCCCCTTATTGTGGGATTTTAATCAATACAAGCATGGGTAACCCAACCGTCCTGCGGGAAGGATTCCTTAGAAATAGGCAGGTTCTTAGGCTAAGGAGGAGGCGTGTAATACCCGCTTCCTTTATAAAGGAACCAAGGGCCGTCTTTTTATCCCAAACTTCTCATCGGCCTTCCCAACCACGAGTTCTAGCACCCAAGGTTCGACTTCGCAACTTCAAGCCTCCCCATCATGTCCGGACCCAGCCCTCAAGGCCGATGGATAGCTTCCTCTGTTACAGAGGAGGATATTGCAAAGCTTCGGGCGGCCAGATACTTGACCGCGGAGATACACCACAGGCTTCCTGCTCAATGACAGGTTATTACGACCCCCAGATCTGGCGAGAGGGTCGTGTTCATCTCCCACTTCTTCCGAGGGCTAGGGTTCGCTCTTCACCCCTTCGTCCGGGGGCTAATGTTTTATTATGGACTAGATTTTTCATGATCTAGCTCCGGACTCCTTCCTCCACGTGTCGGCGTTTATCATCACATGTGAGGCCTTCCTCCGAATCCCCCCACACTTCGTCTTATGGCTCAAGACCTTTAGTGTGAAGCCGAAGGTAATTGACGGGGAACAGGCAGAGTACGGTGGTGCTATAGTGAGCAAACTTACCAACACTCCCTGGCAAAAAGGCTCTTTCACCGAAATATCCAACCAATGGTAGCGAGAGTGGTTTTATGTCACGGAACTCCATAGTACCAAGTGGGCAGCTATACCTGCGTTCCGCTCCGGCCCTCCGCCATAGCTTGCATCATGGATTAACAAGGGGCTGGACTGGGGATCAGTTGATGAAGTGCAGACTCTACAGAGCCGCATCCGAACCCTCCTTGAGAGAGACATCAATCTTGTCAATGTGATTCAAGTGACGCTAGTTCGCCGAATCCTTCCATGCCAACGCAGGTCTCACCGTATGTGGGAGCTTAATCCAGAAGGATCACGAACCCTCCAACACTTCTACGGCACTACGCACGAAGGGATGTGGAAGTTGTTTTTCGGGAAGCGAAAACATTGGCCGGACACTACTGAGGATGCTGGCCTTAACTGCAACCGCCTGGATAGCCCGGTAAGCATTTGTCTCCCGAGCACTTTGTAATTACACTTATCGTAATATGATAATGAGCAAGCTATCTTCTTCCAGGGCTGGACAAAGAAGGCGGAACTAATTATGTGTTCAGCCCCTCTTCCCGAAGGCCAAGTGAATCCTGTACTAACAAGGATGTTGGCCCTGGCACCAGACCAGATGCCTGTGAAGGAAGGCGAGGTGGAGAGTGGGAGAACCAAAGATGGCCCCTATTCCAAGGGTACATCAGACATTGTGTCCGGAGGAATCAAAATTCCCTCATCCGAAGAAAAAAGTGAAGGGGGGCCACTGTCTCCTCCCCTCATGGGAAGAAAAGGACTGCCTCCAAAGATTTGGAGAAACGGGCTCCTAATAGAGGCAAGATGCCTCTATTGGGTGGCTCGGGCTTGGAGGACGTCGAAGCACAGTCTCATGATGAGGACGAGCTTCAGGCAAAATCGTAAGTGAACAAGGATGTTTTAAACATATCCCGTTCTTTTCTTGTAATGCCTGGAATATATGTTTTTTTGGCAGCTAGGCACGCATTCTTCTACAACAATCCTCTACTTCGGGGGATCTTCTCCCCGAGATGATGGAAAGCGAGATGCCTCCACCGGCTTCTCCGCCCAATAGGGTAGACGACTTCGAGGTGTCATCGCGGAGGGTCTCCCCCGACCAACAGGTGGTGCAAAGGGATGATGAAGACATTACCCAAAGGTGATACTTCGGTGGCCCAGGGCCCGGGGACCAATAATGGAGGCCCTGAACAATCCGGTATACAATCGGATACGAATAAATGGATCCCTTCAAAGGGTGACCATACTACTATGGCAGCCTCCAGAGACCCAGAGGCGCCGGATATCTTGACAAACATGCTCCGGCAGGCGTCCGTCTTAAAGGAACATCGTACCTTGATGGGCACGGTGGTTAAAAAGGTCATGTCCGCGAAGAGAGGATTGAATGAGGCCTTTGCGAGCCTACTAAGAGGCTTCGAGGTTTGTATTGTAATATGTGCAATTGTGTTTTATTCACGAAATACACATGTGTATAGATAGTAGCAAATAATATGATTAATTGGAACACAGGCTGTGACCTCGCCGGAAACTGCCCAGACTGTGGAGGTTGTGAATTTACAACACAAGATTGATGAGGCGGATAATGATATCGCGCTTATCAAAAGGCGTCTTGACGAATCGCAAGGTATGTATTCGGAGCAATCCTTACATATACATGTTTGTAATATAAGCGTGACGCTGAAAGTTGCATAGTGGAATATGCATGGCTGCAGATGGTGCCGCCGCCGTTGAGATTCTTCGGGCGGAGCAGGCCCAGTTTAGTAATGCGGCTACCGAAAAGGCATCGGCTGATTTGAAGGTCGAACAAGCTGCTTGACACCAAGACGAGGAGAAAATATCCACGATGGCGCTTGAACTAAAGAATGCTACTAGCCGCTATGCATTCCTAGAGAAGGAGAATAAAGCCAAAACGGCTAAGCTTGACAAGGCCTTGCGAGAGGCGAAAAAGGCGCGGTCCGAATCTAGAGCGGCCCATGAGGAGATCCGGTAAGCTGGGGAGATTGCGGCTGGTAACCCCTTTTTGCTATAGACTAAGTTCGGCGATCCGAACTATGCTCAGCTGAACCAAATGTGGAGTTCTCCAGAAGAGTTTTTAGACTTGCCGAAGAGTTCTTTCGATGCGGCGCGGTTTTACCAAGCGCAAGAGGGGTATGCAATGGGGAAGCTTTTCTGGTCACAATTTGGCGCATCGAAGCGCCCTCTGTTGCTGAATGAACAGATGTCCCAATGGGCCGAGCTTCATAGGATATCTGGCGCTGCCATGAGGAACGTTATAATCTGGTTGTGGCCAACTGAGCCTGTTCCGAATAGCTACTTCGGCTTGGTGTAGCGGCTTGTTGATGCGGTGCCACGTATCGACACTATGAAGCGGTCGGTGTGCATTGAGGGTGCACAGATGGCCTTTGCCCGAGTCAAGACATTCTAGGGGAAGATGAAGGCCATCGATGTTGCGGCGAAGAGTCCACCCAAGGGCAAGGACCGTTTCGAACCGGAGCATTATTTTGAAGACGTCCTAGAGGCCTCCTGCTTGATAGAGGGTCAATGCTCGTAATACATAATGTTCAAGTGAGGTGTATGAAAATTGTAAAAGACAATTTTATAGTTATCTATTTTTAAATTTTGCTCGAAAGCTTATGTTCCTCCTGTGCGGCCGTTTTAATATAATCTGAAAGTTTTCCAGTCGTCGGCTTCAGCCCCCTCAGGAAGTACGGGGGTGTTCGGAAAAGCATTTGATCACTCTTGACCCAACGTCTTGGTCCATGAAGGATGTGACAATGCGGCGAACCAGGCAATCAGACTATAGGGTGTTAACACTTTCACTTAGCCATAGGAGTTTTATAGGGGGGGACTACGATATAGCCCCTGGTGTATGTATGGCTGATTCCAATATGGTGCGTTACATATATGACCAAAAAAAGGTCCTTCGTGTCACATGAAGGGAATCGCGACAGATCCCGATAAGTCATCGAGTGGTTGACCAGCTCTCGCAGCATCATGACAGTCGGTTTTCGGCTTTCTCTACTAAGGTGCTTGACTAGATGAACCGGAAGCACAATCGTAGTAGTTCTCCCTTTACTACCCTAGCCGATAGAGCGGAACACAAGGTAGAAAGCACAGGAGTCGGGCAACCCAACCATTGACCCAAGACATGATTTGGAGCTGATTCATATAAGGCCAAACTCGCGACTCCGAAGTACGCTTATAAAGTTGTTCGGACTTTGTTGGCAACTCATTTGTTCCCATACTGAGCCCCTGGCAGGTTGTGCCGAGGTATGGCTGTGAAACGCTATAGGGGCCACATTCATTTGTGAAAAAGAAACGAATAATTAATTCGGATAATGTTTACTGGGACCTGAGCGATATGCCAATGATTACATGATATATAAAGGCCACAACCCCGACTATTTGACGTGCCCGGGGTCGAAGGCGGAGGAAAAAGGCATATTACAGGCTCGAAATAAAGAGTGCGGTCTACAAAAAGTTATGTTGGACCTCCTGTCGCACGTCTGTGCCGCTTGTCCTCGATGAGGGGAATCCTTGATGGAAGTAGCCCCGTAGGGGAGTGTACGGATCCGAACTCCGATAGAGTCAATTTTAGATGTTTGTCCTCTGCGTCACCTGTTTTTTAAGAGATAATGAAAAAAGAAAAAAGGAAAGTAAATAAAAAATATTATAGGAATGCTTGCCGGCTTGTCCGTATTGTGCTTCCGCCAATGCCCATGGTATCTTAAGTGCATAGTGATGTATACGTAGTACAAATTTTGCGGATATATGAGATGGGCAGCGGAAGCCGAACCGCTATTTCTGCTCCGGGATTGATCGATCCTCAAGGGGAAATTGCTTCTAACCCCCTACATTTGGCTGGTGAACCACTCCGTCGTCCCTATTGACTGGCGGCCCCCTTCCCTTGTGTTCGAGGTTTAGCTTGCCGGCCTGCTTGAAGACCCAACAGCTTTTGTTGGTATGATTAGCTGGTTTGCCGGGGTGTCCGTGAATCTGGCACGGTCGGTCCAATATCCTGTCTAGGTTGGATGGTCCGTCTTGGTTCGCCTTGAATGGCTTTTTCCGTTGACCGGGTTTGGGATTGCTGAATCCGGTGTTGACCACTGTGTCGCGTGATCTTTCATTATCATTGCAACTATTGTGTTTGCTTCGTCGTGGCTTGCCATTGTCGTCTCGGATTTTGGAAGTGCCCGGGCCAGCTGTCTTCTCTCACGCAAAAGCGAGTCATTAGAGCGGTAAGGGCTGTCATTGATTTAGGTCCTTCTTGACCGAGGTGGCGTGCAAGCCATTCATCCCGGACGCAGTGTTTGAAGGCCGCAAGGGCTTCCGCCTCCAGACAGTCGACGATTTGGTTGTTTTTAACTAAGAACCTAGTCCAGAGGTTCCTGGCTGACTCTCCGGGCTGCTGGACAATGTGACTTAAGTCATTGACGTTCGGTGGTCGAACATATGTTCCTTGGAAGTTGTCGCGAAAGGCGTCTTCCAAATCTTCCCAGTTGCCAATAGAATTTTCCGGCAGACTGTTTAACCAGTACCGAGCTGGTCCTTTGAGTTTTAGTGGTAGCTATTTGATGGCATGAAGGTCATCTCCATGGGCCATGTGGATATGGAGGAGGAAGTCCTCGATCCATATCGCAGGATCCGTTGTTCCGTCGTATGATTCGATATTCATGGGTTTGAACCCGTCTGGGAATTCATGCTCCATTACTTCATCTGTGGAGCAAAGAGGGTGTGCGGCGCCTCTATGTTGGGCCACACTGCGACGTACCTCCGATGGATTCCATTTGCGGTTTTTGGCCCGGGCGTGGCTAGGTTTGTCACGTCCAAATAGGTAGCCATCATCGTGTGTCAAGGCACGTCCTCGCGATCCGTAGATCGATCTTGCGTGTCCTGCTCTACTGTCCAAGTCCTGTCGAAGGTCATATGTACAACCCTAAGCTGTTTTATTCTTGCCTTTACGGCGAGGTGGGGAGGTCTGGTGTTCGGCCTGAGTTGCCGTTTTATCCGGACCAAGTTGTGGTCGACGTGCCACATTGTGCGACGATGGTGCGGGCTCCAGTGCCTCGTCATCGAACTGAGGTAGCAATCTACGCTTTGGGTAGATTTTGGCTGGGCCACTAAGGCTGTGTTCTTCGGCGGCCAGTACTTCGGTCCATCTATTGTTGAGCAGATCTTGGTCCGCTTGAAGTTGCAGCTGCTTCTTTTTGAGGCTCCTTGCAGTGGCTATTAGCTGGTGTTTGAAGCGCTCCTGCTCGAGAGGTTCCTCAGGCACGATGAAATCCTCGTTGCCAAGGCTCTCCTCGTCCTCGGAGAGAGAAAGATAATTACTATCCTCCAAGTCTCCGTGTATGGCCTTTTCATCAGGGCTAACTTTCCCATTATCCCGTTCCCCCAGTTAGGAGGTTACCTTGATGGGGTCTTCATTATTTTCGGCATCGTGCGGAGTATTATTTTTTCTGGTGCCCGTACTACAGTCTTTGGAATGACGTGACTTAGAGCGGCATCGAGGAAGCTGGCGCTTGGGCTGTCTCTCAAGACGTTTATCCTCAATTGGATCCTCTTTGTCATTTTTGTCAGTTTTTTCGGGCGTGTCCGCCATGTATACGTCGTAGAGAGAAGTGGTCGTCCATCGTCTAGTGAATGGCGGGTTTTGGCCTTGCTCCTTGTCGGGATCGTTGTTCGTACTGGCGATGTTTTCGGAGCCATGGTCCAGCATGTCGGTTAAATCCTCGACAGTTGCTATGAAGTGGGTGGTGTGTGAGGAGCGTAATTCCCTATCATCGGCTTTTAGTTCAAACCATATATAGTTCGGCTGTGAAGATTCCTTTGTTTGATCGTATGTCTTCGTATCATCAGCTTCACAGCCGAACTATCATCAGCTTTCCATGAAGACCACCTATACAAGTGCGAAGTTAGCCAAGATATATATGACCAGGATCGTACGTCTGCATGGAGTTCTGAGGACCATCATATCACATAGAGGAACATAGTTTACTTAAAAGTTTCAGCACCAGCTACACCAGACTTTGGGCACCAGTCTAGAGTTCAGTATAGCCTTTCTTCCGCAGATAGATGGACAGACCGAGAGAGAAAATCAGATTCTGGAAGACATGTTGAGAGCTTGTGCGCTAGATTATGGATCTAGTTGGGATGATAATTTGCCATACGCAGAGTTCTCATACAACAACAGTTACCAAGCCAGTTTGAAGATGGCACCTTTCGAAGCTTTGTATGGAAGAAGGTGCAGAATACCGTTGATGTGGGATGAAGTTGGATACCGCCAGTTGTTTGGACCAGATTTGATCAAAGAGTCCGAAGAGAAGGTTAAGTTAATTCGAGACAGACTGAAGGTAGCTCAGTCCAGGCAGAAGAGTTATGCAGACTCAAAACGCAAGGAGGTAGTTTATGAAATAGGAGACAGGGCATATCTTCGGGTGTCACCCCTATGAGAAGTTAAACATTTTGGAGTTAAGGGAAAGTTAGCCCCAAGATTTGTAGGACCATACCGATTTTTGGAACGTGTGGGAGAAGTAGCCTACAAGTTGGAGTTACCCGAAGGACTGTCAAGAGTTCATGATGTGTTTCATGTTTCCCAGTTGAAGAAGTGTCATGTTGAGATGGCCGATATTCCTCTGAGAGATACAGTGCCCCTGGAAGCAATTCAGTTGTATAGTGATCTGACCTATGAGGAGAAACCAGTCAAGATTCTCGAGTTTGCCAACCGAGTCACGCGCAGTAAGGTTATCAAGTGCTGCAAAGTTCAGTGGAGCCACCATACCGAGGATGAAGCCACCTGGGAACGAGAGGATGATCTACGGAAATACCACCCACACCTATTTTCTAGCCAACCCGAATCTCGAGGGCAAGATTCACCTTAAGGGGGTAGGTTTGTAACATCCCAAATTTTTGATTTGGAATGTTATACATAGGACATAAAATGCATATCATATTTTATTTGCATTCTGGTTTTGTGATCCTAAAAATCCTAAGCAACTCAAGTACCCACGGAGAGAGTTGGGGATTGTATTATTTTCATATTTGAATTTTCTCAAATATTGAAAAAAGGATCACTTTGGTTTTAATTATTTTCTCTCCAAATAATATTTCCAATATTAAAAATATATGAGAGGATATAATATGACTTATCCAAAATAAATGAAATATTGGAGGAAAATTATTAAAATCAAATAAATTATTTTATTTGGATTTTATTGCTATTTTGTTTGCATTAGAAAAATATGCATTTTCCAAAATTGCATTTTTAGGCCAAGAAAATGTTCTTCTAAATATTTTATTTAGACAGGGAAAATTGTTTTTGGCATTTTTAGATTTTTATTTTTATTTATTTAGGATTTCTCTCGACGAAACCTTATTTCAAAAAACGAACCAACCTTGGGTCGTGCCCGAGCCGGACTCTGTCCGCGCTCAGGCC
>NW_024117325.1:0-12807 GCF_003073215.2 Triticum urartu | reverse complement strand
AGGGCGTCTGCAAGGTCGCCGGCTCCTCCTTCGTCCTGCTCTCCGACGGCGCTCCCCCCGGCGAGCGCCTCGTGGCTCGCGTCCGTCGCCTCCGCCGCGGCGCCTTCGCCGAGGCCGCCAAGCTAAAGACCCTCTCGCCCCACCACGACGCCGTCGAGGCCCCCTGCCCCCTCGCCGCCGACTGCGGCGGCTGCAAGAGCCAGTCCCTCGCCTACTCTGCGCAAATCCACCACAAGTACGTCCAGGTCCGCGACTTGCTGGTAAATTTCGGCAAGTTTGACCCCAGAAAGCTGGAGAGCTCGGATTCAGATGCCATCCTTAAGCCCATCGTGCCGTGCGATGAGATATTTCGATACAGGAACAAGGTGAGGTTTGAGACTTTGGGTTTGGGCCTTTGGGGGTTTAGGAAGGGTTTGGGGTGTGGGAGGTGATGCATTTGCTGCCATGTTTGTAGATGGAGTTCTCGTTTGGGACGAAGAGGTGGATGAAAAGGGAGTGGAAGGAGGAGAAAGAGGAGGTGTCTAAGGGGGAAGAGGTGGAGACCGATGGTTATTCACTTGGACTCCATGCACCAGGGTTCTTTGACAAGGTGCTTCATGTTGAGACGTGCTTGCTGCATAGTGAGCCGGCAGATCAGGTAATTAACTGGTTGATGAGAATGTACTGGATTTGCTTCCTGAAAAAAGAGTACTGGATTCAATATGTCAGTACCAACTTTAATGTTTTTGATTGGTTGTTGATGTCGGATGGTAGAGATATATAAATCATATTGTTAGCTTGGTGGTAGCATCATACATACTGTTCTGTCTGGTTAGCTTGACGCTCTAAAGCTAGGCTTTTGATTCTCTGAATGTAAGTAATGTATTGCTATATCAGATAAAATGCACACATGCATTGCTAAGATGATTTTGCTTATATATGCTGAAGTATATTTCTTAAATCTATCTGTTCAACTCTTAGGATCATTCTTCACATCAAGTCTACTCTGCTGATTGTGTCAAAGCTAGACTGGTTGTGCCATATTTGCATTGCAAATGCTATGTTGTTGGGGAATTAGTGAGCTTGGCTATATTTCTGGGAGCATCGTGTTACCTGGTGGTGGTAGCAGTTTGGTGTAGCTTGGTTTGGTTTTGTTTGTTTGTTCACTATCTTTTGGGTGTGTGATTATGTTACTGTACTATCATTGAATTGGTGAGCACATAGCACATTCGTTTTTGGTGTTTGATTACAGGGAGTGTTGAATTGATTAATTGCTAATTTCCATAGGTTCTTGCAGTTGTTCAAGGAAGTTGGACGGATCCGGCTCTTGGCCTCACGCCTTACGATGTCTACAAGCACACTGGGTTTCTCAAGCATCTAATGATACGAACTGGAAGGTATGGTGGCCCATCTGATTGTTTTTTCCCCACTTGACCCAACAGTAATGCAGCTGATGCTGTATATATCACTTTCCATGAATCTGGATGTGCGTTTTGATTCATAGTATATGATATTCCCTCCGTTCCATAATGTAGTGCATATAGATTTTTTGAAAAGTCAAACCTAACAAACTTTGACCAAGTTTATGGAGAAAAATATTTACATCTAGAATGCCAAAAATATATCTTTAGATTCATCATAAGATGTAGTTTCATATTTTATATATTTGGTATCTTAGATATAAATAGTTTTCTATATAAACTTGATTAAAGTTTGCAAAGTTTGACTTTTCAAAAAATCGAAACGTTATTATGGAACGGAGGGAGTATCATATTTACTGTTTACTGCATGCAAATTTTATGCATAGTATAGTTGTAGATATATTAATATTATTGCCACAACATAACGACAGAATGGTACTGATACAATGCACTCAAACAAACCAGCATACCATAACAGAATAAATTGATAAAGTGTGAAATTTTCCGTTTTGTATCTTTGGCCTCATTAGCTGTTTGGCCATGTATTGATATCTAGAAAGGCATTATTTACAAATCTTTCAGTTAAAGAAGTATAGTTGTTAAGGCAGGGACAGGTCATGTTGTTTGCCACCAAACAAAGGAGCCATTCAACCTTTTTGTTACTTTTTGAGCAATCTTTTTGTCTGATGGACGCTTTAAAGATTCCATTTTTTCCTTTCAGAAATGTCAGCACTGGAGCTCCAGAATTGATGGTCAATTTTGTGACATCATGTTATAAACCTGAGCTACTGGTGCCTCTTGTGGATAGAATCACAAAAATATCTGAAGTGGTACATTATTGAATCTTTCCTGACATGATGTTTAATCTACTTGGCCAATCATATATCCCAGTAGAACTCTTTATGCCACAACTATCCTGGCTGACCAGTATTGATATTCATGTACTGCTAATGTAGGTAAGTGTCGTAAATAATGTGAATACATCTGTTGGCAATACATCCGTGGGTGAGCAAGAATATACCTTGTACGGGAAACCGACCATTACAGAGATGTTGAGAGGACTTACATTCCAGATATCTGCCAACTCCTTTTTCCAGACTAATACAAAACAGGTTTGTTTATGTTATAAATGCATGAATCAGAGCATGGTAACTTATTTTCCAATCATCATTGCAGCACACTATGTTTTTAGGCTGTTTAATTTCAATGGAAGCATGCAAATAGCTTTTAAAAATAGCATATATGAGGAGGTTGCATATTTACTCAGCTGAAGAAACTACTGAATGTTAGAAATATGATTGTTGAAATGAAGTCAGTTTCTGGTGGTGTACTAGCTGGATGTTTAGTACTTCAAATTTTATCAATATGTTCCCCATGTCTGCATATGAAAGTAGCATTGGTTTTCTTGCAGGCTGATGTTCTTTATAAGCTTATTGAAGATTCTGCTGGGCTTAAAGGAGATGGCTCTGAGATTGTTCTTGACTTGTTTTGTGGAACTGGAACCATTGGGCTGACTCTTGCTAGAAGGTAGGCTTCCTTGTAGTGGTAGCTATTGTGAGATAGCAAGTTAGCAACTGCTACCGACCACTGGCTAACTTCCATATCTGGTTAACATAAAACTACAGTTACTAAGCATTCTTCTTTTGCCCAGTGCAAAGCATGTTTATGGATATGAAGTTGTCCCTGAAGCCATCGCGGATGCCCAAAAGAATGCTCAGTTGAATGGTATTAGTAATGCTACATTTGTTCAGGGAGACCTTAACAAAATCAGCGAAACATTTGGCAAGGAATTTCCAAAGCCTGACATAATCATATCAGGTTTGTGTTCCTTGAATTTTTTGTAACTCTTCAGCACCAAAATTCACTAGTCTCCTGATTCTTCCTAGAAATTTTGTTTGAAAACCACAATTCTTTATGAATTTCGTCTCAAAATATTCACTAGCTGCTAATATCACCTTTATATATACATTTTTTGCTTGTTTGCTGAACTTATGCAACAAACAGTAAATTCTAGTCTGTTTTGTTAAGACCTAATTTATGTCGATGAATTCTTCAGATCCTAATCGGCCAGGGATGCACATGAAGTTAATCAAGTGGCTGCTAGAAGTCAAAGCCCCTCGAATAGTGTACGTCTCTTGTAATCCAGCTACTTGTGCACGGGATTTGGACTACCTATGTCATGGCGTGGTATGTTCGCTGCTACTATTATCAGCTTTGTTATATTTTGGGGCCGCTGCAATGCTTAGCTGCTTCGTCAATGAATTTGCCTGCAGGAAGAGAAAGGCCTGAGTGGGTGCTACGAGCTGAAGCGTGTAATACCTGTCGATATGTTTCCCCACACTCCTCATATTGAGTGTGTGTGCTTATTGGAGCTGTGCTGATTTTCAGTTCTGTTCAGCTAGAGCCACCAGAAGGTTTTCATTTGCTTCCTTATCCTGCATAATAACTTATTCTTCTGCTCTTATAAGGTGTAACCATCCTTCTACTTGTGGTTCAGAGATTCATATTCTGAAATGGGGTACACCTATTTTTGATGTAGAGTATAATATCCACGCGGTGAGTTGTTTGATTTAACATTTTCAATATCGTTTTATCTGGTATGTGTGCATGCATAACTGAGGAACATGTTCTTTTTCCATGGATGATCAGGCATATCATACACGGTGGTTTACTGAAGCCATTTTGAAGTTAACCAGACGTGCTGATTGCTGAATGTATTGTTCGGTTAGCATATCTCAAGCAGAAGGGGCCCTGGAACTATGAGCGCCCTACAGAAGGACTCTGGGAAAATCTTCGACAGTTGTCGAGGTTCTGTTCATTGTTGCAGGCAGGGATGCATTATGTAAACAGTAAGAAAAAAAATGGATGAATTTGTCTGATCTCTTCATGATGGTGTCTAAATTTGCTTCCGGGACATCGTTGACTCCTCTCATAGCTGATGCTGAATCGTGACTCGTTCTCTGTTTAATTGAATTTTGGTTTGTGGTTGGCATGTACTGTGTACATTTTTTTCCATTTTGATTGATGGTCAAGTCGTTGAGAAGGAACGTAAGACCTGAGAAGTTAGAAATGCAGATGGTGGAGATGGAATCGAAAATGCCTTTTCCAATACTGGGCTGTACCTGTATTTTCGAGAAAACAATTAAAAAATAAAATCTTCAAGCGTCTTGACATGTGGTTGTGATCTATTGTACCTAGAAATCTCCATGTTTTCATACGTGGTGCACAAAATAGACAACGGAATTGCTAATTCGCAGTTGCCTGAGAATTTCTTAATTCTCAGGCGACGTGAGATTTTTTTTTTTGGGCGGGCAGGCGACGTGAGATTCGCTCGATCGATTTTATACAGATTAGTGCAACCAGGCCCTTGTCAGCAGCGTAGGCAACTGACAAGGGCCCGCCTGACTGCTTCGTATGCGGGCTTTCTTTGTTCTGTTTTTGGGGCACTTAGCTTATCCTCATGGGCTTTTATTCAATTTGTTGGCCCTGTCTAGTCCTTTTCTTTCCCTTTTCTTCTTTTTGCTGTGAACTTTGTCTTCGTGTTTGTGCTTGTGTAGCTCAGCACATTTGTACTACTAGGGTTTTTAGCACAATCCAGAGTTGCTGTATTATATATATTTTTTGCACGTGGTTCCTTGGTCCCACATTCAATCTTGTATGGTTATGATGGAAATATTTTTTTACCAATCCCAAAATTAACAAAGCTCGTCAACTTTATTTTTTAAGAAGTTCATGTGCTTCGTCAGTTCGCGGAGTTTTTTATCGGTGTGTTTCTACAGTGTCATATGCAGTTGTTTGTTTTTGGTTTCTCCGTTGATTATTTAGTGCCTTCCTAGACTTTCAAAAACTATCACTTGAACTTTCTCATAAATGACAACTATCATATTCTCAAAAGTTAATGTTATTGGTACACGCGTTTTTCCAAAATGATTATACCACAGTTGCACTTTTCAATCGAATGGAGTTGGCACTTTTCTAGAAAAAGCGCAACCGGGTTGCAGTGTATGTATTTTATATATTGATTCTATCCCAGTAGCATTTTTTTTAATACATGACTACGATTTTCAGAAAAGTGTAACTGTGTTACTGTGTATATATTGTGTGGCATCGTATATATCTCAGTTCCCACCCTTTTTATTAAAAAAATTCTTACGTATTTGTGAAGAAACTAAATGTGCAACTATTATTTTTAGAACAGCACAACCAGGTTATTGCATGTATTTTTCTAGCATGATTGTGCTTAGTTGCAATTTTCTATAAATAGTAATTACACTTTTTAAAAATGTGCAGCCGAGTTTATATATGTATTTTTTAGCCTTATTACCCCTGAGTTGCACTTTTCAATAAAGAGTACTAGTATTTTTTTTTAAAATGTGCAACTAAAGTAAAAAGGGCAACTTGCTTTGATATTTATATTATTTTCCTTCTCCTGATTAATCAATTTCACTTTTCAATAAACTGTAGATTTTTTCTAAAAGTGTGCAACTATCCCTACTAAAAAAGTGCAACCAGGTTTCCTATATGCTTTTTATCCTATGATTATGCTCCAGTTTCTCAAAAAAAGGGGATTATGCTTTGGTTCTTGTGCAACTTCTTGAGAAACCCTCTACTCCCAGAATAGGTTCTTGTGCAACTATCCCTGCTCTATTTTTGAATGGAAAAGTGGGTTTAGACCGGTTGAAGCCTAGTACAGCCAAGGAATAAAAGAAAAGGCTCATCTGAGAGTTTATGGGCCAAGGAAAACTAAAACACGCAGCCTAGACAAATACTGGGACCTCCTATACAGTGCCTTCAGCGCCAGTTGTTGCAACTAGCGCTCAGGCGCCGTGCTCCTGGGCCGACCCAATAATCTCAGCAATCTGCTCTCAAATAGGAGAAACATTAGAAAAAATCAAACAGGAGAAAATAAATAAATGAGGTCTTATTCCTGTCGTCATTCTGGGAGTAGAGGGTTTCAAACTCCGCACGCGATGACTGACAGCAGTCCCAAATAACCAATAGGCCGAGTTCATTTTGGTGTCCATAAGTAGGAAACAGTACCATTTGACCCTTCCTTCAATTAACATATACTCCCTCATTTCCGGTTTATAAGGCTCAAATCTCAAATCTCATCAACCAAGGCATTTTGTGAGTAGAGAAATGTATCTCGTACTTTACAAAACTACCTCAATTAAACTCATGCATTAATTTGGATTAATTGCAGTGCATGCATGCTTTGCCACTAGATGAGTAGGAACATTACATGCATTGGTGTGTTCCTCTTTAATTCTTGCATGCAAAGATTTAATACACATTGAAAATTAAAAATGAGATGGAGATGAGCCCTCTAAATTAGAAAAACAAAAAAAATTAAAATAAACCTTATAAACCAGAAAGGAGAGAGTACTCCCTCCGTCTCAAGTTAAGTGACTCAACTTTGTACTAATATTAGTACAAAGTTGAGGCACTTATTTTGAAACAGAAGAGTATTACATATACCCAACATAAATTATTTTAAATAGAAATTATACATTTGAAAAATAATTCTAAAAAAATATTAAAAACAACCACGAGTTTGGAAATGGTTCATATAAAATTTTAAAAGTTCATCAATTTTGAGAAAAAATTGACAAATATTAAAATAAATTCATCAATTTTAAAAAAAAGTTCAAAATTTGGAAAAAGTAATAAATATTTAAAATTTTCATCTATTTTGAAAACAAGTTCACGAATGTTACGAAAAGTTCATTGGTTCTGAAAAGAATTTCATGGATTTTGGAAAAAAGACCTCAATTTTGAAAAAAAAGCTCACAAATTTGGAAAAAGTTCATCGATTTCGAAAATAAAATTTCACAAACCTGAAAGAAGGCATTTAAGAAACAAAAAAAGGAAAAGAACAAGAAAAAAGAAAAACCGGACAAAGCCGTTAGGAAACTGATGAAATGGGTAAAAACTGGTTCGGAAATAAGAAGAAATAAAAAGGAAAAAAAGAACTAACTGATCACAAGCGGCAATGTGGTGTAGTGGTTGCTGCGGTACACTCAAACCAAAGATGTCGTGAGTTTGAACTGACAATCAAAATGTGGCTTGGGTTCTTAATTCGACTGAGATTAATCGCTCCAGATTTGGTCCACTTATCCAAGAAATTAAGGAGATGTTGTCTGGTGGCGTCCAGTATCGAGTGATTTGGACTAGACGTGGTGCAAACAAAGTTGCTCACATTTTAGCTAGGGAGGGCTGCCGGTTAGGTTTATGCAAAACTTGGTTTCATGTTTTTCCTTCATGTATTCATGATGCTATGTTGGATAATGTTGTGGCACACTAAGTAATAAAGGCAGCTATTTCCCCTAAAAAGAAGAAAAATGAAGAAGGTAGATGGGCCGACCCACATGTGTGTGTGTGTGTGGGGGGGGGGGGGGGGGGTGCCCGTTTGTAAAAAGCACATTAACGGTCGTCTGAAGCGCCAAATAAGATATGCCTCAAATATTGTTCGAACATTCAAGTCCAGAAGCATATACACTCGAAACTGTGGGCTACATTGTCTAGAAAAAGGCGGGCCGAGTCGCCTCAGCCATAGAGTCCCAATAGACAAATATGTTTGTCTAAAAACACGTAGTACTACCTCCGTTCAAAAATATATGATGTTTTGGTAAGTGTAAAATAAGACGTTTTGGTAGGCTAATTTAGCCTACCAACACGTTATATATTTTGAAACCGAGATAGTTGATCTTAAAGTAAGACATATACGCTCTTTCTCATTACAAATCAATAAATCTGTTTTTTATGCGGGGAAAACTTTCGATCTATTCATCAACTGTTAAGATAGTACTCCTTCCGTTCTAAAATAAATTACTCAACTTTATACTAACTTTATACTAAAGTTAGTACAAAGTTACTAACTTTATACTAAAATTAATATAAAGTTGAGTCGTTTATTTTAAGACAAAGAGTACAAAGAACACCAGGAGTAAAAATCTATCTTTTTTAACATATGAGTTGTATCCATTTTTTCACGCTTTACAAATGGGTTTAAATGAACTGAAATCACGGGTTACTCTGGGGTACACAAGAAGAGAGAAGAAAACACACACACACACACACAAAAAAGGAGAAACAAGAGCGGTCATTAGTGATGTCTTTGGTAGTCTGCACGGTGGTAAGAGTGGTCACTAGTGATGCCTTTGGTAGTTTGCACGGTGGTAGGTAAACTGCATGTGATAGATATCTTTTACTTTGCGTCGTGTTTGCTTACTTGGGTTGCATTAGATTTCCACATCACACGCTTCTTAAAGTACCACTGGGCCTAGCCGAGGAGGAACGACTGAATCAACTGTTTCCACTCATGCAGACTCACATGGACCACGAGGTGGTAAAGTTTCCCTCCTTTTTCGTGCCAGGTTGCATCCTCCTCTCACAACGCATGCGAAAAGTCCCCACAAACAAACAAGCCATCATGTATGATCTCAAACCTTACCAACCACCATGTAGATGACCAAATTACATGCGAGCATAGTTTTTCCATCATTTTTACTCAACCAGGCCCCAAGCAGTCTGACTCATCTATCTCGTGCAACCCCTAAAAATTATCGTAGACTACCAAACAACTCCTATGGGAAGCCTTAGAGACAGTTGCCCAACAAGAAGAACCCATCATGGCTCAATCACCACAACTACCGAGAGGAGACAAAAAAACATGACAACAGGAAACCAAACACTGCGAAGAGCACCGTCGACATAATCAAACTACATTAGACAAACAACACCATTTATGACACTACACTCGCGATGTAATCGAAAAGCGACGCACATCCAAGACTGCACTACACCACGACACCACCTATGTAACGGGGTGCATTCGAAAGGGCACGCATGGCCAAGACGAGCCACAACACCTTTGTGCTATATTTGAGATTTTCACGATCGTTTATCCCTTAGCTCTAGTGAGTATTCGTATTGAGATAACCCTCGTGCGATGGAACCTTTGCTAGTTTCTTTGATCGCACCATCGTCCTGTCTAGAGCCACGCTCACAGGTCGAGAGGCTGCGTCGAGAACTACCTGGGAAAAACCTGTTGGTACGCATCTACGCCAAGATAACTGATAAGGGCTGGACCCTTACGACAATCGCGACAATATGATACTGGTAGGCATCCAAAGCATACATAGGGATTGATCATACGAACACAAATGTATAGGGCTCAAAGGGATAAACAAGTGTCCAAAATCCAGCTAGGAATATCAGTTTCACGCAAACACTAGAGATAGAATGGCTAAACACAAAATGCGTGTCATGTTTCATTACAGGACAACACAGAAGCAACAACGACCCGATACTTGGCCTGGTGGCCCGATGGGGCAGTTCAAACGTGGAGAACCCTGCCAGCTCGGGGTGCAGCTTTCTCCTTGGCGGTAGTAATGTCGGCACCCACTGGCGGCTTCTTGAATCCGTCGTCAAGGTCAAGGTCTGGGTGGCGGCAGGCGATATTGCTCAATACCATGAAGAGGGCGTCACGGGCAAGCGTTCGGGACTCGGTCGCAAAGAGCTCGGCCCTCCCCTCTTCATGCACTTTTAGCTTCTCGATCAACTCATTGAAGAAGAGTCCCATCTTGACGCTTGTGACTTCCTGCTTGCTAGCCGAGAAGACTGGGCCGTCCATACCCATCGCCGTAGCCTGAATGCCAAGACGCTCGGTGATGTCGATCAGGCTCTTGATCCAGAGGTTACTCAGCTCGATCTGATTCTTTAGCTTGTCCTCTGCATCTTGCCAGAGATGCCAGGCGTTGTCCAAATCCTTGGACAGCAACTGCTGGCAGGACTCAAGGGACTCCGCCGAACGCTCCAACGTGTCGATCCTTGCCTTCATGTCCGAGATGTTGCCATTGACAGTCTCGAGGTTCTGGGTCTTGGAGGAGAGTTGCGACTGCACCTCAGCCAAGTGGATTTCTGCCTGCCATGCCCCCTCTTTGAGTGCCTCCACCTCCTTGGCGCCCCTAGCGAGGTCTTCATTCAGATTAGCCACCTGCCAGTCGAGGTCAACCTTGGTGACAGACGTGGCATTCGGATCTTTAGGAAGCTTCTTCAACTGAGCAGCATGGTCAGTGGCAAGGGTGTTCAGAGCAGCTCCATGCTTGTCCTCCAGTTCCTTGGTGTGTTGCTGCACCAAAACCTCCATACCTTCATCCTTGGCACGGAGGGTGGCTTCGAGCTTCTCCTCCCGGAGGAAAATCTCTCGCTCTCTGGCGTCCAGAGATGCCTTGTGGTTCGCCCGGCGTGCCTCCCTAGACATGACATCCTCCATTGTCATCAGGAGCGTCTCTTGCTGCCTCAGGAGCACCTTGAATTGCTTGCCATGCCATTCACGCAGCTCCAAGCACTTGTTGTCGATTGTCCTTCAGCTTCTGGTCCACCCTGCCGGCAGACTCACGCCGCTCCTTGAGCTCCTACCACTTCTGACTATGCGGGGCCTGCATTTCCTTCACGCCCGCCGCATGGACTCCATGAAGGACAAATCCATTGTGATAGCAGCTGAGTCGTCGGCCTCCCTGGCTCCTAGGTACAACGGTGCCAGGAGGCGCCGGGGCTCCGATATCAGGCAACGACAACACCATGTCCAGTGTGTTTGAGGAGGACGGCGAGGCCTCAGTGACAATCCCGGAGGAGGGGAGTGAGTCCATGGTTTGGAGGGGAATTTTCACCTCGACAACCACTTCCTCTACCGGGGCGTCCTCCAAAGAGTGCTCCATCACCGCCAAAGAGCCTTGTACATTCCCGGTAGCAAGATCCTGTCCCTCAGCAGCAACAATCTCCATGGCCTCATCTGCGGCAGCCCTTCCTATATCAGCCACCACCTCCAGCAGCTCCGGTTCCTCGGCTTGGGGGGCTGCACATGAAAAGGTTGGTGAAACATGAGGAAGTAGAAATATCAAGCGGATGGAGAAATCAGGAGACACAACCAGAGCAAAGGAGAAAAGAAGAAATAAGTAAAGTACATGGAGAAGTCTGTCGGGCAGGAGTCTCTGTTTCCTCGGCAACGACTGATACTGGGACACGAGCTTTGCCCTCTGCCGTGGTGGTCTCGGCAGCCTTCTGCGCGACTTCATCCATGAAGGGTTCTGCGGGGGTCTCTTCGGCTCGAACGGTGGGAGAGGCGTGCCCCTCGGGGAGGGGCTCACCCTACGTCGTCTCACCTCCTCCTCCGCTTTGGGGAACAGGGAGACCGTCCCCATCACCTCCGGCAGAGGGGACCAAGTCTCCGCTCTCGGGCCGAGGGCTGGACAGGGGGCTCGACATGGGGTCTTCTGCATCCTCCTCCACCAAGGCCGAGCTCTCCACGCCCTTCAGCGACTCGAGACGCCAGAGCCTCTTCCGGGAACGGTGGACGAGGGTCTCCATGTCCTCCTCCACCTCTCTGCCAGTGACAACAAGAATAAGAGGTTAATCAGCAAAAGCATTCAAGTTTGCCTAAGAGATATATACCACAGAAGGGAATCTTCCTTACTCTTCTGTGATGAGCATGGAGTTCAAGTTGAACTCCATGGGAGGTGGAGACTCCCGTCCTCTCTTCAGAGATGGAAGGGCCGAACTCCTCATTAGCCTTGGTGCTTGCCGCGACGCCAGGGGCTCTGGGGAAGACGAGCTCTGTGAGGAGCTCAAGCTGGAGTGGAGGCTGGACTCCGCCCCCACGACTACCGGCCGCTTGGCGGAGGAGGCCTTGGCCTGAGCAAGACGAGGGGACTGGCGGCATGCCGCCTCAGCCTTGGTGGCCTTGCTAGTGATCTTATTCACCCTCTTGGCGGCCGGCGCTGGGTTGGAAGTCGCCGCCCCATGAGCAATGGCGCACCTGCGGGTGCGTTGGTCTAGGTCCGGCTCGGGGGCCTGCGGCCCAACCGCAAGCCACTCTTCGTCAGGACCCATGCCAACCTCCTCCTCCTCCTGAAGCTCCGTTGCTGCCATGGCTAGGTCCTCTAGCCCAGCAAAGTTATCCCAGCAACCCCTTCAGTGGTTTGCGCCTCACTGCCACTGTGGGAAGAACTCCCGCCCTCAGCTTTCCCTTTGCCCTTCCCGGCCTTCGCGGCCTTCACCATCTCCGTGAGGCGGGCAACCTTGTCCTCCTCGACCCTCTTCAGAATATACGTCACCTCCGCAGCGGAGGTGCGCTTATACATTATAGTTTCAGTCCTGGTGGCTGTGGGAGTCCTGGATTAGGGGGTCTCCGGACAGCCGGACTATCTCCATTGGCCGGACTGTTAGACTATGAAGATACAAGATTGAAGACTTCGTCTCGTGTCCGGATGGGACTCTACTTGACGTGGAAGACAAGCTAGGAAATACGGATATGTGTATCTCCTCCTTCGTAACCGACCTTGTGTAACCCTAACCTCTCCGGTGTCTATATAAACCGAAGGGTTTTAGTCTGTAGGACAACATA
>NW_024117324.1:0-12539 GCF_003073215.2 Triticum urartu | reverse complement strand
CGCCCGCGCCGCGGCCTTTGCCGGAGAGAAACGGGGCTCGCCACCGGCTACACCGTCGGCGTGCGTCTCCGGATGTTCGGGCTCTGCCGGACCTCTTCCTCGCCAACCACCTCCTTCGCGCCTACTCTGAGTTCGGCCACCTCCGCGACGCCTGCCACCTGTTCGACCCAATGCCGCGGCGGGACCTGTCTCCTTTGGCTGCGCCATCTCCATGTACGCGCAGCACTGCAATGACTCAGTAACACTCCGCGGCCCTCTTCGTGGCAGGGCGTTCCAAAGGGCGTGCGACGGCAAGGCACTCAACAAGTTCCTGCTCGCCGGCGCCGTAAGGACCTGCGCCGTGAATCACTTACTGCCAGTCAAAGCTGTTTAAGTGATATGAAAGATAATATGGCACGGAAGCGATCTCGTGGCTACCAACTTCCAACTTCCTGCTGTGCTGCATTGCTGCGTGTTCTAATCTGAGCTCAGGTACATATTATGTTACGAAATATGTATCTGGCACACGGAAGATTTTCTGCAAAACTACCTACCGCATCCAGCGCCGTACGATTTGCATCAAGCGATCAACGCTTTTTTTCCGCAAACGCCCGCGCGTGGGCTGCGCGCGTGGACTTTTCTGCTGCTGCTCCATGTGCAGCTCCTCCCGTGCATGGGCTCCATGCGCTTGGCTTTTTTTTAGGGTGCTCCATGCACTTGCTGCTATTTGTTGTTCCTGCCATTGTTCCATATGCGATCTGCTGCTGTTTACTAGCTAGGTTAGGCTAGCTAGGCTAGCTGTTGTCTGCTAATTAGGCTAGTTACTAGCTAGCAGCGAGTGCTGCTGCTATTTCATGCTAGTAGCCGATGCATTCTACTAGCTTCTATGCACTTTTCTTCCATTTTTTGTGGTAAATTAAAAGAAAAAAAGCTACAAAAAGAATGATGTTTTCGTCAGATACACATCTCTCTCGCAGTAAACTGTCTTTCGACGATGTTTTCTACTTTGATCCTGACAACTTCGATACCACCAAGGTATTAATTTTGACCCAGAAAAAAGGTTGTTTGATCTAGAGAAAAAAGTTTTTGAAACATACTTCGATAAATTTTGTGTAAACAACATGGTATTTTAAGCACCGCGGACCTGATGACTTACCTACAAACACACATATTAAGTTTCTCAAAAAGATACCCCGGTAACTTTATGTGAAAATAACAAGGTGATATACAAAACGCATATCCGATAATTTACATACAAACATTGCGGTAAGATTTACCGGGGGAGGGGGGCTGTTCAAACATACCCCCGATAATTCTGTTTAAATAACATGGTAATAAGCACCATACAAACATCATGGCAACTTTTGCACCGGAAACAAAAGTTATTGAAAATATATCATCGATATATTATGTGAAAATAGCACGGTAATATATGAACCATATATCCGGTAACTTCTGTACAAACACCATGGTAACTTTAACTAAGGGGGCAATTTTTTGAAAAACATACCCCCTCGGTCATGGTAATATATGTATCACATACCAGATAATTTACCACGCCGTAACTTTTCACTAAGGGGAGAAAGTTGTTGAAGAACATACCCCGGTAACTTATGTGAAAATAACACGGTAATATGTGAACCGCATACCCGATAATTTATGTACAAACGCCGCGATAACTTTCACCAAAGAGGGGACAAAGTCATTGAAAAGTATACCCTCGATAACTTATGTGAAAATAGCACAGTAATATATGAATCACATACTCGATAACTTACGTACAAACACCGCGGTAACTTTGACAAGGCAGAAAAATATATTGAAAACTATACCACCGGTAACTTATGTGAAACGAATAATGTATGGGCACACCAAATGGTTTTTGCAAAATGACCAAACGCACTGGCTGTTGGCTGATTGACGATCGTACATACAACAATCCCCGTTGCTAATTTCGACGGCTCGCCCTCACGAATCCATAAATACGGCAAAACACGAGCAAAACCTGAGTCAAACCCCGCACTCACGGGTTGTGGGCTAACTGAGACAACCATCTAGGCATGCACTATGTTGTGATTGGGTATTGTTTTATGTAGTTTTTGTAAGTAAGGACCGAGAGCCTGAGATGGTAATATACGCACCATGGTAACTTTGACTAAGGAATAAAAGTTGTTGAAATACTCCCAATAACTTCTGTGTCAATAGTATGGTAATATACGCATCACACACATGATAACTTAGGTACAAAACACGTGGTAACATTTGACCCTGGGGAAAAAATGTGGAAAATATTCATCGGTTATTCTTGTGTAGATGACATGATAATATATGCACCGGAGACCTGATAATTTACATGTGGTAACTTTTTAACATAGAAAAAAATTTGTTGGAAGCAAACCCTTGAACAACTACTGTGTAAATGTCATGATAATAATATGCACCAGCGGTGAAGTAGTATAATTCTTTATAATGTGAACAGAAACTATGTGTTGGCTAGTTGGTTATTGGGCTTTGTGTAAGCCCGGCGGCATCAAACAAGGAGGGCTTGAGTACGAACCTAATCAGCATCCTTTTCCCTCAATTTTTTACCCTACTTTTGTTTCTGAAAAAAAGGTAAGAAAAAACTAACTGGGAAAAACATGGGGAAGTGGGAGGCTAATGGGACGAGAGAGAAAAAATTGGGAACGCGAAAAAAACGGTGGAAAAAAATACTGGCCGAGAGAACGTGCAAGGGCAACGAGGACGAGAGAACATTTTGAATCGAACGCACTCGGGCCTCCTTAGACGGATCGAGCGAGCTGGGCCTCGCTGGCAGGATCGGTTGGTATTTTTACAATCTGTCACACAGTTGACAAATATCACAGTCCATTATGTTATGAATCTGTATGAAGAGTCGATGGTAAGTAATCCAGGGGAGCTGCTCCATGCAAAGAAAGAAATATGTGTGCATTTGATTTTCTGTGTAACTGTTTCAGGATATCAGGAGAATTCAGCTAATGTTCCCAACGTCAGCAATGCGGCTGCAACCTACGCTGAAAACAGGAAGTCAGTCAAAACCAAACAGTTCGATCAAGTCCTTCTGCTCAAATGCATGCATACGGTGCTTTTGTCCTGTTTGATGACGCCGTGATGGTGATCACATGACCTATGTCGAACTTATGGTAAAAATTCATTAACCACGAACTCGTCTTTCTCCCATAATACTACATTTTCAGCCTCTATTTGATAGCCCATGATGGTGCACATGCTTCAGGCCTCACATATAGAATTAGCGGCACAATATATTTTATTATGATGATGAAACAGTACACTATTAATATCTGTTACTGATCAATCAAAAAAATATTATTAGAAAGCTACCATAAGACACATTAATGAGGTCAGACCATGTTAAGGAGATTGGTCTTATAAGCTTGAGCCAACTGCACTCTCTGCTTCAAGACAAGGTATTGATGTCTGTCACAGATGTCTAGATGTCTCTAATGTTCCCTTTCATTCTCAGTCACGTTGTTGCTGAGGTTCGACATGGTTTGCACTTTGCAGTAGCTTGGTTGCACTGTGTCCCTGATTGGAGCCCCTGATAACCTAGAAATATTCTCTTCTGCGTCAGCGATGAACATCATTCCCTTCTGGGTCCAGACAGTTAGTCTGTATTGCCAAACATCTCTTGAACCCTTGCAGACGATTCAACTGGTAGGTCCTCCTCCTCTCCTACACCTGCCACCTTTTTGGCCACAAATGACAGGAAACACTTAGTTTCTGCAAGAATAAGTTGATTGCGATGGCAACTAGGATTATAACATACCTCAGCTTTGGAATTATCAGGGAATTGATCTTTAGCATCCCACGTTACATCAATTTCATCATGGCCTAGCGCCAGAACGTTGGAGAGGGTGGCAATGGCAGATGGTGTTGGAGACAGTGGCGGAGGCAGGGGGGGATCAACAGGGCCCCCGGCCCTCCCCGACATTAGCCACTTCTTTGCATTTTGGGCGTGAACAGTAAACTTTTTGTTATGTTTCGTTAATTGGGCCCCCCTCGAGATCATAAATTTACTATTCCTGCCTCCGCCACTGGTTGGAGAAGGTGGTGGAGATTGTGTTGAAGGTGGAGGTGATGCTGCAGGTTGAACACTATTTGAAGTGGAAGTAAGCAGTGATGGATCTTGTTCACAATTGCTAACATTTTCAATAAAAGTTTCAGTCTCGTTAAGGTCATTTATGATATCCACTATACTTGGCCTTTCGTGCCTATCCGTCTTCATGCAACTGAGTGCAATCTCAGTGCATATTTTCACTTGCCGGCATTGCGCGTCTAGTAGCTTGGGAGAACTCCATGTTTCTTTCAAACTTTTTCTCCAATTTCCTTCTACCTGTGTAATTGAAGTGTAAAGCTAGAATCACAACATACAAATGTACAGTATATCATAACATGGTTCAAAGTAAACATGATCCTTTTGTCCAATCATAGGGATAGCTCCCTTACTTGATCAAGAAACTCTTGATGCTGCATTTCAGCACATTTGGTGTGGCCGCTAGGCCCTGCAATTATCTTGGTCATGACAACACCCAAGCTGAATATGTCAAACTTCTTTGAGACCGTGCCTCCATTTATGTATTCCGGTGGCATGTATCCACTACATACAGCAACATAAATATTAAAGATATATTCATGAAACATGAGTTCATTTGCAGGAGGCATTTACTTACATAGTTCCTGCGCGTAAATTTTGCGTCACCCTGCAGGTTTGTTCTTCGTTGAAGAGCTTGGACAGACCGAAATCGGCAAGTTTTGGGGCCATGTTTTCATCTAGAAGTATATTGCCCAGTTTTAGGTCCAGATGGTAAAATGGTTTTTCCAATCCTTCATGAAGGTATTTTACACCTTCACACGTCCCTTTGATAATTTTGTAACGTGTTTGCCAATCAAGTACATTACATTTATCTGCAAATTTATTATACAAAGAGGTTATCAATGGAATCCAGACATAGATGACATTTTTCTTCACATGCTTAATACGTATGTATGTAATATACATGAACTGGAGCGGCCTCATACCAGAAAGACGGTCGTGAAGGCTCCCCTGAGGCATATACTCAAAGCAAAGGGCTTTATGTATTCTTTCACTAAAAACAAATCTTCCTTCGAAGTCCATAGGTTGATGTTGTGTTTCATAGCAGTAGCCAACTAACCGTACAGTGTTTTGATGCTTTAGCATCATAAGGTTACGAAACTCACGTGTGAATTGTTCATTATCAATTGTTTGCAAGTTAGCATTGAGCAGCTTGACAGCAATCTCTTGTCCGTCATCACGCACACCCTACTCAAAATGTATGAACTATCAGAACACAAGATAGTATGTCAAGCAGAAAATGTAATCAAATATCAGGCTTTGTTTCTCTGTTGCGTGTCACACGTACAAACTTAGTGTCCTGAATCTTACCAGATAAACTTTTCCATATCCGCCTTCACCAAGTAGTCGCTCCTTGGAGAAATTATTTGTGATTTTTTGTAACAATGTCATCGTTAGACTTGTTAGCTCCATGGCTTCACTGGGTGACCTTTCTCCGGTGGTGGTGTGCCTGCTGGTACAAATTAAGCCATTATGCACAACCATCTTAGAACATACTGCAAATTAACAATATACCAATATATACATATTGATATGCAGGTCGGGTCAATCGAGCGAGCGGCACAATATAGTGCATCATGATGACTAAATAACAGCCATAAAATTTGCATCGAGTGAGATACTAGATGTATTAAGCCACGTCCGAACCTGCAATCTAGGTTGCCAGCTTGGGGGGTGTCGCAATAGCCACTGGAGGGAAGAGGGCCGATTGTTGACTTAGGGGCTTCCTCCAGCAGAAGAGCGGCTCCATCTGTGCTGTTAAGCAGTGAGAGTGTACTGCCGGCCGTGTCGACCTGTGTGTATATATGGGCAAGGGCATATTAAGAAGATGAAGATGCCCAGCCGGATGGTACAGATCAAACACCACAGAGTTGTTAGATAGTACTTACCCGAGGTGGATGTGGCTCTACATTGGTTGTACACTGGTTGCTGATACAAGCTGAAATGCTGTTGGTAGAGACTTGTCCTTCATATTCAGAACCACTCCGGCTCGGTCCCTGCATATATGTGCGGTTAAAAGCACTCAGCGGTCAAGCCAAGTATATATGCAAATGTTAGCCAAGCTAAAGAAAGAACTATAGTAGTACTAATTAATCAAGTGAACGTGGAGAGTCGAATTGCTACATCACTTGCTGCATGAGTATAGTTATTATATATTAGTTCAAAATCATCATCTACCAGTGTTTTGTTGCCTTGCCTGAAATGAAGGGGAACATACGTCGGCGTTAGATCTCTTCATGGTGAGGGTTGGAGTGTTGCGGTGGCCTTGACCAAGTAGTCTCTTCGTGGAGAAATTATTTGAGATTTTCTGTAATAAGATCATCGGTAGACTTGTTGGCTCCATGGCTTCATGGTGTGGACTTTCTCTAGTGGTGGTGTGTCCGCTGGTACAAATTAAAGCATCATGCACAACCATCTTAGAACATATAAAATTAACAATATATATGCAGGCCGGGTCAATGGAGCGAGCGCCAGGTGCATAGTATATAGCGCATTGTGATGGCTAAATAACAGCGATAAAATCTAGATCGAGTGGGATAGTGAGATATATTAAGCTAGCTAACCTGCAATCTAGGTAGCCAGCTTGGGGGATTTGGCCATAGGCACCGGAGAGAAGAGGATTGATTGTTGACTTGGTGGCTTCCTCCGACAACTGAGCGGCTCCCTGCGTTGGTAGTTCAAAACAATCAGCGCAAGTATATATATGCAGATGATAGCTAAGCTAAAGAAAGAACTATAGCAGTAGTACTAATCAATCAAGTGAACGTGGACAGTTGAATTGCTACATCACTTGTTGCATTTTGATTATTACCTGAAATGGAATGGAACATACGTCGACACCGTCCCATCTCTTTATAGTGAGGACTGGACTGTTGGGGTGGGCTTGGCTCGCCTGCTTTAGCTCTTCTTCTGCATTGATCACCTCCACGGGACTGCAACCCCAGCAGTCGAGATGGTAGCTGACCCTCTCAAGGAGAGGCATGTTCCCCCGCAGACCAACGTCCGTCCCCACTCTGATTCCGCCAACCTCCAGCTCCTGAATCCTTGGAAGCGCTCCCTCTCCACATATCAGCTCTATGTTGGTGACGTAGAGGTATGCCAGCACCATGAACTCGTGCTTGCCTGCGGTGTACAGCAAACGGTTGCCGTAGCAGTGGATGTGGAGGCAGAGGGAGCGGAGCGACGGCATCTGCCCGAGGATCTGCACATGTTGCACCTCCAGGGTCTCCACCTGCAGCACCAGCTTGGAGAGTTTGGGGACACGCGAGTGGTGGATCCACGGCATCGGCCTGGGTAGGATGATCCCCAAGAGCAGCAGCTGCCGGAGCTGCGAGGATGGCACGCTGCCTTCCCAATCGCGGCCGCCGAGGCGTGCCTTCTCCTCTGCGTCGGACCAGACCTGCAGGACCTGGAGCTTCCTCAGTTTATGCAGGGACACCACCAGCTTCTTCTGCATGCCCTCGTCCACCTCGTCCAAGTGGATCACCAGCGCCCGCATCTCGCTCAGCTTCTGGAGCTCGGCGGCAAAGTCCGGGGACTTGTCCGCCGAGTGCAGCCACAACTCTTCCAGGCATGTCAGCATCCCTACCCGACCCATCATCCTTGTGCCCTTGCCAGCACGCAGGCACCTAAGCTTCCTTAGCTCCTCGACGAACGGTGGCAGCTCTCTGATGCTAGTCGCCGTCACGTCGAGGATCTCTAGTAGCTTGAGGCGTCCTATTCTCCTTGGGAGCTCGGCCATGTGTATGCCGACAAGCCCAACATACTTGAGCACTTTCAATCTCCCGAGCTGCTCCAGATTGGAATCTCTCAAGGATAAATCACATCTCTCCAGATCCATTACACGCAAGTTTTCAAACTCCCGGAGTGGTGGCAAGCTGCTGCCGGGGCATGTGCTGGCATACAATGACAGCACCTCCCTCACTTCCAGCAGTCTACTGTTTTGACTTCGACCCACCATTGCTTCGCCTTCGTGGATGGCTAATCTATGAATGGGTATGGTTCTGGATATGCTCTCCTGCTTCATGCCTAGGCCTAACACTGTGGAGAAATTCTCGCTGCTTGACAGGTCACGGATGACGCGAAGCATCAAAATGTGGACACGGCAACCACCTTGGCTGGGGTCATGAGGGCTCACTGCCCACTGGATCATGCACCTATCCATTAGCTCCTTGAAATAGGTCTCCCCAATCTCAAATGACCCCTCAGGGACAAGGCCTTCTGCAACCCACCTCCATATCAGCATATTCTTCTCGATCCAGTGGTCTTCTGGGAACAGGCTTAGGTACAAAAAGCATCTCTTGATATTATAGGGTAAAGCATAATAGCTATAGGACAACACCTTCCTTATGTGCTGGAAAGCCCCATCCTCCTTGTGCTCATCAAAACCAATAGAATCATACACCCCATGCCACTCTTTGCTTTGATGTTCTGCAAGCAACACACCTATCATAGTGATAGCTATTGGCACACCACCACATTTACACAAAACTTGATCTGACAGTGTATCAAATTCTGCATCATGGCTTTTAACTTGAGCTTTGGTTCGGAGCAACTCTTTCGAGTCGGCAGGGGAAAGTGGTTTCATTGTGTACACTGTGACACTAACTCCTTTGACAATATTTCGGTTACGAGTGGTGGTGATGATTTTAATTCCAGCACAACCCTTAAAAACAAGTTCAACAAAGTTCCATGTTTCCTTATCCCATATATCGTCGATGACAATTGAGCACCTAATCACACCAGAAAGGCCAGAATGAATGATCATGACAAAAAAAATCTGCTTCACGAAAACTGAAAATGCAGGGGAGAAGGCAGGAAGGATAGGAATACAGAGATGCAGGTGTTACCAATAACTCAGAACATTGTTTCTTTGTAAAATACTGAAAAAAATAGTTACCAACAGCTCAGTGCATTGTTTCTTTTGTAAAGTACTACTCCCTCCGTTCCTTGATATAAGGTGTATAGATTTTTTAGAAAAAACCCAAAATATAAGGTGTATTGCGTTGCACCACTCGTTTGGATAATTTGTTTAGGGATTTTATTACATTTTCATACATTAGGCAAGCTCCTCTATTTTCTCATGCCAATTAGTCGGGTGTAATCTCGCCCAAAACTTGTGAAATTTTTCCTCCATGTGCGTTCTTTAATTTCCGTGCCAAAAACTATACACCCTATATTTAGGAACGGAGGGAGTACCAAACGTTTATATAAGGGCGTTGCAGCACATACTATACTAGAGATTTTTCCTAATTAACATGGTATTATAATAAGCATCACAATTTGAGAAGTTCATTTGTAATGGATCTATTCGTGTCACTTTTGTATATACAGCAACAAAATACAATCTTAAACTCGTACTAGAAATTAGTACTAGATAGGATTTAATGTCCACATGTAGGTACCACAGTACTGATTATACACTGACAAATAATAGCCCACCTAATTAACATATGAACTTGATAGATGAGATGTAATCTTTAAAATTTATTCACTATTTAATTACATGTAGGAAAGGAAACACACATGCACATGCACATTCATTAATTCATAATTTCTGTATTTATGTATTTTCTATGTACAGATAATTAAGATCATATATACAAACAATTTGTTTCTCTAGTAGTTTATAGTTATGGTAAATGAGGATACTATATGCATACACATAAAAACATGTCATCAGCTCACACCACTAGCAAGCATCTTAGATATATTATCGGAATAACCATGCGTACCTCTTATCCACCAGGAAACTTTGCAGCTGGTTGGTTAGCTGGTGTTGGTCTGGTTCGTGACCATAGATCTCCATGTGAAGTCCGTCGAAGATGTACATCAGAACCCTCTTCATGTCGGCTCTCTGACCGATGGGAACAAAAGCTCCGCAATCAAAATCACCTTTCATCTTGTCGTAGACTGCTCGAGCAAGGGTGGTCTTGCCCATCCCCCCCATCCCGACAATGGAGACATGATCACTCTTGGACAGCTTCTTGGTTAGCTCGGCAATTGCCCCTTCTAGGCCAACATGGTTAGATTCCCTAGTGTCCGTGGCAAACATACGTGTGCTGACTTCCAATGAGGAAGTACTTTCCAGGGCACTCTTACAAGGATAAGGGCCATACCGTTTACTCACCTTCTCCACCTTCTTCATGATTTCTTTGACGTATCTGTCCATCTCTTGCTGAATGTTCACCTTGCTCACGCTAGGAAGGAGGGCGCCCTTGGTTGACTCGATGCGTGCCATGAAGGAGTGGAGGTGTGTCCCGATGGCATGCGACAGCTCCCTGACCTCGCGGGCCCTGAGCTTCACCTGCGACTCGAGCTGATCCGGCGGCACGCTGGAGACATCCTCAAGGAAAGCGTCCATGTTCATAAGCTCGTCATAGAGGTTGGTCAGCTCGTCCTTCATGGTCTTCTCCACGCACCACTCGTTGACGACCAACTTCACAAGAGAGGACATGATGCCGCTCAAAGAAGTTGAGACCACCGCCTCCATGGCCATGCTTGCACGGTGGACTCTCACCCTCTCTTGCTAGCTTACATCTTCTTCTTCCCTCTAGTCTCTACTACCTTTGGGAAGCTCTTGCTTGGGTTGCTTGGATTGGGAGCGTATAGATACTAGCTAGATCCAGGCATAAATAATTTGTTGGTCAGATCTGACCCATGGTGCGTCGCGTGCTGCTACGCAACGTCTAAAAATACAATGACTCGCTGATCTAGGCAGTAGGTGAGTGCAGTTCACGTGCCTCTGCAATTAACCTGATATTTACACCGAGATTCCCGCAACAAAAAAAGGGATTAAGTCCGAGGTAATCAAGGAGCCGTACGTCTTTCCACGCAGGATCATCTTATAAAAACACAGTTTTTGTCGCATTCTCAGATATTTACTCCGAGGTAATTAAGGAGGGTATCCAATGCACTCCTATCCTCCCGTTGGGCTGTGCCAGCAACGGGATGGTTAAAGATAAACGTCAACGGTGATGTTGATAATGCTAATGGCAAGGGAGCCACAGGAATGGTTTCTCGCGATCATGATGGTGCTTTTCTGTCGGCAAGATGTGCCAGCTATGTGGGTGTCACTGACCCTCTTAGCTTGGAGCTCTTGGCGTGCCATGACACCGTGCTGTTTGCAAAGGAGGAGGGGTACCAGTCCATCATCATAGAGACGGACTGTTTGAATGCCAAGAACCCATGGCAAGCAAGGCAAAGTGGATAGATCAATTGGCTACCACATTCTACAGGAGATGCAAGAAGAGATATTAAGTTTCCATGGATTCCAGCTTCATTATGCTAGTCGATCTGTTAATTCTGTTGCACATATGTGCGCCAAGGAGGCTCTAGTGTTAGATGGTATTGTAACTTTTTCAGATGTAATTCCTGGCTTTCCGAGGGGCATTTTGCACTTAGATGGGCTACCGCTAAATGAATAAAATCCGGTGTTTGTAAAAAACCGGACCAGGCGCCGGTTCTGGTTTTCTCTGATCAAACGGCCTGTTTAGTCAGGTTTTCAAAACTATAGGTGACAAACTAGACACATGGTGCCCTATGCTAGCCCCGCCAATGCCCGCGGATGGGCTTTTGCCGACACAATTTTGCTGAGTGCCTGTGTCTACTAGACACTCAGCAAATCATGGACACATGGTGTGCTGCTGTGCTCCCAGTTTTGCCGATTGTCACTGGGACGGCACTCGGCCTTTGCCCAGTGTGCGCAACACTGGGCAAAGCGCCCGGATCCGGTAGTTGAAATACTTCGTTTCTTAGATTGAGGTTTGATAGTAGTGAGAGATGTTTTGGTCTTTGAGACTGTTAGTAGTACTAGTACTTCTGAACTTTAAAGAGATCTCAAAGTACTAGGTATGAACAAGTTGGAACTGTCATGGCAAGGCACTACCAGACTCGCGGTCTATGCCTACGGCCAAGGGCCGTCGGCATAGGTCCTTTGCCATCGGCATAGATCTATGCCTACGGCTGCCGTCGGCATAGACCCGTCGGCATAGATCTGCCACGTGGCAAGCCCTGGTAACTCCTGGGCTTATATATGCCGACGGCTTTGCCGTAGGCATAGTTTTTTTTAATTATTTTTATTTTCCCTGTTTTCTCTTTTTCAATTCATTTGACAGCATTTCAAAGCAGAATAATATGGAATTATGCAGAAATATGACAGTTCATCATCTAAACATACTCAAGTTCATCATCATCATCTAAACATACTCAAGTTCATCATCATCATCTAAAGATCATCACCGGCGGAAGTTCATGAACATAAAAGTAGTGCAAGACATGGAACATCATAAAAGTAGCAACATGAAAGGCATGGCACGGCGACCACATGCATGGAATCACAATCGACATCAAGCAAGACCACCTCCGCCAAAACCACCACCAAGACCACCTCCGCCAAAACCACCACCACCAAGACCACCTCCGCCAA
>NW_024117323.1:0-5032 GCF_003073215.2 Triticum urartu | reverse complement strand
GTCGGCTAGGCCGACGGCGGTTCTGTGCCGACGGCGGCCGTCGGCATAGATCCACGTAACCCGACGGCCAGGACTGTGCTGTCGGCATATCTCAAACTAGGCCGACGACAGCCGTAGGCATAGGTTTGGCCGTCGGCGTATGCCCGTTTTCCGGTAGTGAGGGGTAGCCACATGCCCGCATACGGTTCAGGAGTCTACAGTAGGTATCACTAGTAGAAAACAGGGCTTTGGTCCAGGCCGGGTCAGCCCATTAGTCCCGGTTCAGTCCAGAACCGGGACCAATGGGGGCATTGGACCCGGTTCGTGAGCCCAGGGGGCCGGCCGGGCCACGTGGGCTATTGGTCTCGGTTCATCTGGACCTTTTGGTCCCGATTCGTGGGACGAACCGGGACCAATGGGCCTCGCTCCTGGCCCACCACCATTGGTCCCGGTTGGTGGCTTGAATCGGGACCAAAGGCTCCCCTCACTACAAGAAATCTGTTAATACGTGACGGTTTCAGTCCGTCATGGACCTGGACAAAACCGTCAACGAAGGGGACGCGTGACGGATTTGATTTCCATCATGTATATCGCGTCATAATTTGACCAACGCAGACTCCATGACGGACCATCTAAAACCGTCACAGACCATGACGGTTTTTAGCCGTCATCGATGGTAGTTAACTCGCACGCTCATAACGGCGTTAACTTGTCTACCACGTCATCATCTGACATGGATCTGATGTGGCAGCCCATGTTGTCACAAGCCCACTAAAATTTTGGCCCACTAAATTTCAGCTCAGTCAACATTGGTGGCCCATATATGCAGGTTCATTAATTTAAAGTAAGGTCCAGTAATTTCAGTCCAAGACATTAGGCATCACTCATTTCTCTTGGTCCACCAAAATTTTAAGCCAATAATAATTTAACAGAAAATATATGCTTGTGTCATTAAAAACAGAAAATTACATACACACCAGAAAATACATCTATACAAGAGCAAAAAAAAGGATCCAGAAAAGATTAATTTTACAAGCATATCTGAGAAAATTACATACAGAACTGAAAATACATCTCTACAGGAGCAAAAAAAGGATCCAGAAAAGTTTAATTTTACAAGCATGTCTCAGAGAACACTATGCTACTCTACAGCCAGCACCAAACCCATCAAGGGACGCACAACGCTCGTCGGACGTCAACCAAGGGTCATCCCGCATTCCTGGCCATAGATCCGCGCGCCCACACCAAAGGCATGCGAACACATGTCTTGTTGTCAAAAATGCTACCATAAACCATTATCTGCCACATGGTGAAAATTATGTCACACAATAAAATATTATAGCCAGTAGGTTAAACTAGAAGCAGAAACTAGAAGTAGCTTACTGCACGTTATCAAGTCCTATATCTTTTGCACTGCCAAGATACAAAGTAGTGAAACAAAATCAATCGTGTGAAAAGAAACAACTCGAGGCAACAAAAACGAATGATAAGCATACATAGATCAATAGTTGGTAGTAAACTCCGTTGTGCTTATTTGACATGAAGTTCCAGGCTATCACTACACTAAACTCAAATCATGCTATGAAACCCTTCTGAATTTCCTACGATGCAGTCTCTCATGTGTTGTTAAATATAAAGTATGCGAAACTCTAAGAAAAGTATAGAAAGAAAGTCAAGGGGAGGCACTTTCATACCCGCCGTCAGAAATAAATAACATAAGCAATACTTTTATTCTGGTAACAAAGGCAAACATCAAAACAGAAAGGGAGCAAACACTTTTTCATCTTAATAAGGTTATTATGCTACAGGAGAATAATAATCATAGGTACTCCTACCTTCCAACAACTACCACGGTTAAAATCTTCATTTCATAATGCATCCATAGTTCTAACCTAAGATAGTTTGTATGGGTAATAACCTAAGGTAGAGAAAGCACACTACCACGGTTAAAATCTTCATTTCAACCATGAAAATGGGTTACCAAGCCCTTGGTATGAAAATAAGTGATAATTGATGTATCATATATATATATATATCTAGTGTGGGATAGGATATTGAACGGAAGGGAGTTCAGTTGTACAGAATTATTGATGTCCATCACAATCTGAATCCAAAACTCTATATTTTAGAATAAGAACTTGTGGCTTTTGTATTAACAAGAAAACAACGGGAGCATAATTAAAGTCCACATTTGTTCAAGAAAAAATATACACTTATAGTTCTAAGATGGTGATGATAAAAGTACAGTTTTATAGGTTTGCTCTCAAGTACTACATACACACATATGTAAAACAAGTCCATTCTAGCAAGATACACAGTCGCAGCTGAATTTATATCTAACAAGCTCCAACTTCCAAATTAACTCCCAAAAGATCAATACGAAAGCAACATGAAGACGAGTGCGTGTTAGAAAAAAAATAGCTATATCATATTATGTGGATTAGCACTAGCTTGCCCTTATTAAATTATGTGTAACAGTGCAAGAGAACCAGATCCAGAAAACCATCAGCAACTAATCAAGCTCACAGGTCCATCACAGCAACAGAATTCGCCTCTAAACTGAACCAAAACATGATTCGCATTCAGATTGCCAGTATCATCTAGATTTGGGGATAAAGTGGGGAGAGGCTCACCACGCTAGGAGGGAAGGAGGACACAGCCATCAGTGAGCTCGTCCAGGGGCTGTAGGATAGGGTGCAAGGGCCAAGGGGTGCTAGACTTGCTGCTACACCTCCTCCAGCAAAGAGAGCTCGTTGGGGACAGCCACGCCGAGGAGGAGACGTCTTGTACACCGCTGGATGGGTAGAGAAGGCAGTAGGCATTAGTAGCACAGAGATCAACCCTAATAAATAGTTTAAATTTGACAGCACAAGCAGCCTGTCCAGGATATGATTCTCAAGAGAGAAAAACACTGTCCAAGAAAAAGAGAAATAGATACGGCATGCGAGAAAGCAGCAGGACCATTCATTCAGGGAACAGAAGAGGTAGCAAAAGCAGCAGCAGGTAATCCTTATAACTAGAGGCTAAGCATCCATCATTGACTCTAATGAGCTACTTCATAGCAACTAACACCGGCGAATAAAAAGAAGCACAATTACTAGATACCAGGATGGTGTGAACTTGGTGCCAGCTAGTTGGCCGGCCTTGTGGATCTGGAGATCATTGGTTTGTACAAGTACAACTAGCAAGCACTTGTTAGTTACCAATCCATTTCATATGCAAAGGTGTCATAAAAATATAATGTAAAGTACTGGTGTCGTCCACTAGCACTACAGCTACAGTACTTATTAGCAATTAAGTTCACTTGTTAAAAAACCACAAGAATAGAAGAACTGTATCCTCAATCAAGTATGCTGGGAATATGAATCTGCAATTCCAAGCAAATCAGTAGTCAGTCATACACAAATATTGTTTGTTAAAAGAGTATATTTTGTCCATGTATAGAAAGAAATACTGAAGCCTTATCCAGATAACAGATTAAAGTGCATATTTGACAGAACAAGCAGCAATTTGTCCCCAAAATTAAAATCAAGATTACCAAGCTACAGACTAACCATATCCATCACAAGCAATTTGTCCTATCAAATTGTTTACTCCAAGGTAATATATGCACAACAGCATAACCTTACCTGGCATCATGGCCATTGTTCAGGGGCGGGCCAAGCTTGTGCTGTCCCGGCACTCCTCCTTGGGTCGAGGACGGGGAGAAGCACCGACGTTCGCCTGAAATGTCATCGAGAAGGACAAGGCCGAGGTGCCGGCCCTCATCCCGCATCAATGGCCGTAGCGTGCGTCGCATCTGTAGATCCTGCAGGAGGAGGTCCTCCGCGCCGCCCTGCTCGAGGTGGACCATCAGGAGGCGAGAGCGCGTGTGGGAGCGCTACAGACGATGGAGAAAAGTTGACAGAGGCCGCCGGGGATGCGCCGACGACGAAGGCGATGCCGGAGGCCGAAACCCTAGCACGGGTGTGGGTTTTAGGCGAGCGGTAGAGGCTGAGAGGGGATAATCTTGCCGGAGAGGAGGATGGATCAGAGCGAGGGGAGCTCGTCGGTGTGCTCCACGCTGGGGATAGCCGCCGGAATCGCCGGAATCGGGAGCGGGCTGCTGTGGCGGCTGGGGGAGGGGGAGAGAATGGGGATTAGGGTTAGATGGATGTGGATCGTGCGTTAAATAGGCTGGCTCAAAAAAATCCCACCGCCTACGTCCGCAACTTAAATTTGGATGTCCACGCGCGCGCTCTAAATTTCTGGCACGTCTTCCTACTTAAGTCCACACGACACATAAGCAGGAGTCATCGATGACGGCCTGAATGGTGTATAAATAAATAAAAGGCTAGGCTGCGCAAATTGGTCTGTCACAATTTCCGTGACGGTTCACAGATGTCCATCATGAAAGGCTATCGTTTTGAGAGGGCAATCACATCCTGCTGATTCATGATGGTTTTTGTGACGGATAAGGAAAAACCATCAAGGATTATGACGATTTTCAAGAACGTCATGAGAAATCTGTCACGTATTAACATGTTTCTTGTAGTGCCTTTAGTCCCGGTTCATGCCACCAACCGGGACCAATGAGGTGCCTATATATACCCCCTCGCGTAAGAGCAGAGCACACTGCTCTGGTTTTTTTCTGGCCGAGGGGGAGAGGGCTTGGTGGTGAAGAAGAAAACAATTTGTTGAAGGAAAAAAATTGAGGAGGAGAAGATGATATTGGAGTTGCATGTTGAGGATGTCGTCGATGATCACAAGATCAAGATGGATGCAATGCGCTTGAAGATTAGAAAGATTAGAAAATATGCCATTCATACCGAGGCTTGGTATCATTATGCCGTTGGATCAATTTTTACCTTGGTTGCGATTCTGATCGCATTTGTTTTCGCATTGAAATGTTTTACATAGTTTCAATGTATGGTTTAATTAATTAGATGCTCTGGAGAGGTATATGTTGTTAGATGAGAACTATGTATGCACTTCGGTTTTAATGTGATGATGAACTTCTATTAATTTGGACACTTAATTATATATAATGCACGTAGATGAACCGGCAATGGAT
>NW_024117322.1:0-6855 GCF_003073215.2 Triticum urartu | reverse complement strand
TTCAACACAGGACGCGTTACGCCGCGAAGCCCATCCTCCGATTCTCGCGGCGGGGCGGCGGCGGCAACTTTGGGAGGAGTGGACTTGCCGGCGGCGGCAACTTTGGGAGGAGTGGACTTGCCGGTGGCGAGGTGAGGCGAGGCGAAATGGCCGAGAAGCATCCAGACGCTCCGTCCCATTCCCATCCCTACTCGTCGTTTGATTGTTTCTTTGCTCCGCAGCGCCGACGACGCCCGCAGCCTACTCGACGGAATGCCTCCTAGGAAGAAGCTTAAGGGTGTGCCGTCGGTGTGCGCCACCGACCGCATCGGCACCCTCCCCGACAATATGCTCCATCACCTGCTCTCTTTCCTACCAGCGCAGGCGGCTGTGCGGACGTGCGTGCTCGGCCGCCGTTGGCGCGACCTCTGGAGGTCCGCCACAGGCCTGCGCTTGTTGGCCTGGACGACGACGACGACGAGATGCCTGTCCAAGCCCAAGGCCTCCGTAAGTTCGTGGACTATCTGCTGGTCCTGCGTGAGCGCACGGACCTAGACACTGTTGAGATCAGATTTGACACTTTCCTGGACGACGACGTACCTTATGTGAACCTATGGGTCCGTTCTGCTGTGATGTGCAAAGTTCGGGTGCTCACCCTTCATGTCTGTGGCGACATTCAATACCTCAGCCTAGATGATGTGCGCCTCGCCTCTCGGCATCTGAGAACGCTGGACCTTCAGGGTGTAGCTCTACAGAAGACCTTCCTTGATTTTGCTAGGTGTCCAGCATTGGAGGATCTGAAGATGGTTAATTGCCTCATCAACGCCAATAAGATATCATCTCGTTCCCTGAAGCATTTGAGCATCATCGATTGTCGCTCTTACTTGGATTGCAGGATCTGTGTTTCTACTCCGGGCCTTGTCTCTCTGGAACTAAATGCGTTTGATGGTTCAACCCCTTTTCTTGAAAACATGGCGTTGCTAGAGACTGCATTTGTCTACCTAGGCAAGGACTGCCACGATGTCTGTTTGAATTATGAATCTGGTGTTTTCTGTGGAGCTAATGATACTACATGTAAGAATTGTGTTCCTATTAGCGACGATTGCAGCAGCGGTTGTGTGCTTCTAGATTGTATCTCAACTGCTAAACACCTCAAGTTGATATCTGCAATTGGAAAGGTATGCCACTTGCACTATCAACATCATTGCTGGAAATAGGCAAAAAAAAAAAAACTGATCACATATGCATCACCAGCAACTGGGGGGGTGGGGCAGTTGTGTTCTTAGAGTTTGATCTTTATCTCTCATTCTCATTGATTGTTTACTTTTGACAGAGATCTTACTTCTTAGAGTTTGATCTTACTGTTTCAGTTTATCTTCTCAAGAGATTTGAAGCACTGCCCTGCATTTAGCAAGTTAAAGACTTTATCACTCAATGAGTACTGGTGCGAGGCTCCTGATTTGCATCCACTATCTTGCATTATGAAAAACTCACCAGTTCTAGAGAAGCTCACTCTAGAACTTTTTCCCAAGGTATAAATCATCTAACATGGACACTTGCTCCGCTGCTAAAGTTATTATTGATTATCCATTTTTGTTAAATGATTCTGCGTACCACAGGGACAAAATCCCAAATTGGAAATAAAAGGAAGCTACTGTTGCATGGAGAAACCGTCTGCAATATCAGAGCACCTTAACGTAGTTGAAGTCAAGTGTGATGTGGTCGACGAGAGAATTCTCAAAGTTCTGAAGTTCCTGTGTGCATTTAACATACGTAAGTTGACTAATGACACTTTACATGCTCTCTATATTCTGAAATTAGATTTAATATATGTGCAAAAAGTAGAAAGCAGGTAGTGAATAGGAAACTTCTGAATTATCAATGAAGAACAGTTTGTAGGGATTCCAAATGTAGGCATGAAAAATCTGGAGCTTGCCTGGTGAGGGGCAGGCAGGAACACCAATTTAATCCATTTTGTTGGTAAATGATGTTTAGTCTAACCGTGTTGCCGAAACAATTAGTGATGGACTTGTTCATTAGTTGTGGTTTTGTGGGCACTAGCACAAATGCCTGAATCTATTAGTTCAGAGTTGTTGTACAATATCTTCAGTTCTTCACATGTTCATTTGCACTGATAGTAACCCAAATCCATAGTAACACAGTATTTTGACTCATTGTGTTGTCGAATAGTTTGTGCTAATAAATAGCAAAATTTATAAGCTCGCTAGATCTTAGCTGCTTCTTGCCATTGTGGGCTAAAATTCGACACTCGGTTTGGTTGTAATTCTGGCACTAAAATTTTTGGTATTTTTATAGACTTGCTGTTAGATTTAAGCCTATTGTTGTGTCATTGAGTTGAATAAGTGCATGCCTGTGTGCATAAGTGTGAACGCTACAACTGTGTGGTATGCCGAAGTGCAGCGGCGTGTTGCAGTTCGCCTGCAACTGAAGCCAAGTTGCACAGGTGACCAAATGCGTCTCTGTCTTGGTGAGTTGAACCAGCTGCGTGCATAGGTTCAGTGTTTAAGTCGGTTGTGTTGGCAATCGAATCATGTATAAGTCAGGCATTTGTTGTACTGAACAGGCTAACTGAAAAAGAAAAAGAAAAGGGGTGTGTGTTGCCCGGAACCCAAATACTACTGTTTGTCCTCTGTTTTTCAGTTACTCTGTTTTTGCTCTGAAACTATGAAGTGGGCACCGTTCTGAAAAACTCCGTGTGTGTGTGTGTGTGTGTGTGTCTGTATCCACTGAAATCAGAGAGAGGGTCTGAGCCAAGACATGCATGGGGAGTCTTTACAGTTATACGTAACGTTTTCTTCAAAAATAAGTCTATACATAACATGTCAAGTAGTGTATGCCATGATTGCTTATTTCACATTTCCTTTGCTGTGAAATTGCTTTTGACATTTTCTGTGTTCTTGTTTGGGAGCAGTTTAGCTAGATGTTTTCATGTTAGCTTATCAGCTAGAAGTGGAATTATTTGTCGCAGAAATGGATAAAAATGGATGTATGTAGAACTAAATTACGTCGAGATATATCCATTTCTCCGACAAGTAATTCCTGGCAGAGGGAGTATCAAATATAGTGGAAGTTTGTGCCCAAATTCTTATTAAGATAAATTGCACCTGTGGAAGTTTGTTCCCAAATTCATATTAAGATAAATTGCACCTGTGGAAGTTTGTGCCCAAATTCATATTAAGATAAATTACACCTGGTAAAGTAAATCTCCATCATACATTCATACTTACCGAACTTTGTTCCAGTATCTTCATTTTAATTATGGAGTAACTGAGCACTTTTTTACTAATGCAACACATGAGAGACTTACATTGTTTTTCCAATCTTGTACAGTATTTAATTTCGAGTAAGGGTGAGAAGATCCGGGTTGTTGTGGATCTGGCATGTCTCGACCAGTAGGAAATACTAGGCCTATTCTACTGAGAGGAATGGTGTAGAATCCGCAGTGTGCAACTTATGAACTCTAGATCTTATGCGTATTCTACTGAGAGGAATGAACTCTAGGCCATCTAGCTGGACTTGATTCCTGTAATTTCTGACGCACTTTAAGCGTTGCTCTTTTGGCCTGGACCCATGACTGATCTCTAATGATGTGATCTGTATATTTTGTCTCCTGAGCTAAGTGATGGGTGTTTGGAAAAGTGAAGGTGTAGAATTGCATATGTTGCGCTTTTCGATTGTGCTCCTGTTGATATATTTTTCTGATGTTATATCTAGGCAGAGAAAATTGAAAGTGAGCTGCAGCTCTGAGCTTGTGTTTCGAGCAATGGGAGGGATACTCAGCAGTTGCTACTCTACGAGGTGATCTCAGCTCCATTCTATAGGAGCACTAGATCATAGAAGCACGCGTTACCGTGCCTGTCTATATTGAATAATTAATGACAAGTCTTCCTCTGATCCAAATTAATCGACGCAGCCTCTATACAATGTCAGTAGTAAAATATATAGAAAAAAAATAAAAAGGCCTGAACTTTTTTATAGATGATACATGAGTTATATACAAATTAAATGTTAATGTCATGATGTGTTGTATTCCACTGGTTTATCCTTGACTGGGCCACCCCTTGGTTTGTACGATAAATCTTACTGTACTTTGTAACTGAGCGAAATTTCGTAAGATGGCATGGTTTGGACTTGGGTCTGTCTCCACCAATGGATGAAATATTGACTAACGGCCGGCGGGATGGATCTTTAATCTATCTAATAAATATCTAATGGCAGGCCGGATGGTTCTATGACACGTCGGCCAAAGCAAGCAGTGCCATCTCCTGGAGGCGACGACGGAGCACAGCAGCAGCAGGCAGGCCTCCATTTCCCTGGCTCAAGCTCCAGCTGCAGGTCAGTACTAGGTTCTTCTGTTCTTCTGTTGCAACCCCCAAGCAAGCAAGAAAGCTAGCTAGATTGGTCCAGGTTCTGATGCAACTAGCTTAATACATCTGATGATCTCACTCGATTCGTGAGCTGTTATTTTATCATCATGATGCACTATGCTATACTATGCACCTTGGCGATCCATCCGCTCGATCGATCAATATATGTGTTGGTTAATTCTTAATTTATATATGTTCTAAAATGGTCGTGATGAATAAGGATATAACTTGTGCGTACCAACAGAGACTCTGAAGCCATGGAGCCAACAAGCCTAACGATGGGATTATTATAAAAGATCACGATTAATTTCTCCAAGGAGCGAGTACTTGGTGAAGGTGCATTTGGAATAGTTTACAGGGTAAGATTCTGTTAACTCTTGTTCGCTGTGACACGTAACCAGCAAACAAAGCTTGATACTTATGGTTTCTGCTTGTCCTCACATATGTGATCCATGTCATGTGCGGATAATACAGCCGACGAAGCTGCGAAGACCGCCCTTGCCGAGATCAAGAGATGATTGGAGACGGGGATGGAGATGAGGATAGCTCTGGACAGAGCTGAGCTTTACTTGTGAACTAGTGTTGCACTGCCTTTATGCGATCTATATGATCTGTGTGAACTTAATTTCATGTTGCTATGACGGAGCTGAACTTAATTTCATGGTGTGAACTAGTGTTGCACTGTCTTTATGTGATCTCTAGCTATGATCGATGCTTCTGAACATAATTTTTATGTTTCTATGAAGATTGTTATATGCATGTTTAATTTGCTTACATATGAGCCGACTCCATTAGTCTGTGATTCATATTGTCTTCAATTTGTAGAAAGTGGGCGCCTCCGATTCAAAATCCAACATGGTCAAGATACAATGGCCCGACCTCGCCAAGGGGGCACACGCAGTGTTGGTAATGTGTGATCGCACGTATTACCGTTATGACTTTTTGTGTGGATTTTTTATCTTCCATCTATGAACACAACAAATGAATGAGGATGGGCTCGATGGTATCCTCGAGTACCCCTACTGTTCTGACAATGGGGGTATGTGCAACGATCCTCGTCTAGAGAACGATAGGTACTTCTTGTTAATGCTTAAAGAGGACTACAAAAATTATACGGTAATTTCTGCACATACTTCCTTCTTAACTAAACATGTCCTGTGTAATTTCTGTTTTTTTTTCTGAATCCGACTAGTACATCCCCTGCTATGCAAGGCCTTTTGTCCTAGAGAAGCTGCATATCGAAGACAGAGATGACATTGCTGAAAGGACTGTTTACCTGAAGATGAAACACGGTTTTGTTTTCGAAGCTATGATCTACAATGAAGTAGATCACACATATTTTTTGCACTAATTGGAAAGGATTATGCAAGGCTTACATATTTGAGGAGAGTAGGATTATAACCTTTGATGTTGGCATCTGTCAGGGCATTTTTCTTCATTTTGATCAAGTCATCTGGGTGGAAATAGACATGATTCCTATTTTTCCTTCATGTGAGTTTCTTAAACAACTTTGTTAAGTAATCTATCTTAAAATATTTGTTATTCGTTCCTAACTTAACATTTCAATTAAAATCTACAACTAATTTTCTATCTCGAAGAAAAATACGGAATATAGTAGAAGAGACCTATTACACCGCTGGCTCCAAGCTTACTTGGGAGGAGAAGAATTATGTTGTCTCCTCTGTTAATGGTGTTGAGTCGTTTAAGGGCACTTACGGAGGTGGTCCAAATACCACACCATACGTGCCACTAGTCCACAAGTTGAGCAGTACCAACATTTATAAAAAATGCATTGTATGATTTTGTACTATTATTGTGCCACTAGTCCATCTTAAATAAACTACACTGCTTACTATGTTACTATGTTGTTCTTCAATAGAAGCACCCAAGAGTTGCTGTGCCTGCAGCGATGGATGCGACAGGTGAGATGAAAATTATTCGTCATCAAAAGATCAATTTCAGAGGCACCTACTCGAATTCAAACCCATGAGATGGACGCTTGAAAATTGATGAATGACAGCAAATATTGAATGAGTGCATACCAGAAATTGGAGATCGGTTGATCTCTGTGCTCCACCATGGAGATGCAGGGGCATTTTTATTCTTTTCAATTTATCCTAAAAGAGAGAGTAGGTCCTAGTCCTTTGTCATTATCAGGACTAATTAACTGGTGGATGTTTGTGCCATAAAAAAACTGGTGGATGTTTGTATTGACAGTCGTGTTGTGCCTACTATGTGTTGGCTGCTACCTTAGTTGGGGCATTTGTAGTCATGATTGGCAACAATTAGAGTTAGTGGTTAGTGTATGCAGCAATATTTCGTCCTCTTTTATTCTTATCAATGTATTGTGATATGTGTTGTATGAAAAACGCAACCATGGCAATATAAATGTTGTCGTCGCTGTGAAAAAATTAATTTGTGTGACTGACACTCAGTGGCGGGCGCTAGAAAAGCCCGCCACAGATACCCAACTAACCAGCAGACTCTC
>NW_024117321.1:0-5597 GCF_003073215.2 Triticum urartu | reverse complement strand
CCCATGAAAATCACATCCGGATGTATTTAGAGTGTGGCAATTTCCAACAGTTTGCTGTGATGTAGCATGGAAATTCATGAACATGTAGGCATTTTTTATATAGCAAGTCAATTCTCTGATGTAGCATCGCAATTCTACCTGCCGTAGCATGGCAATTCTTGGACATGTGTGACAATTGTTCCTTTTTTTCTTTAGCTGGCAATTATCTACACTACATCATGGAAAATCTCTGCAACGTGTGGCAATTCGCTCTGTTGCAGCATGCCAAATTCTTGTCAATTCTTTCTACTAGTGTGGCAATTTTTTCTTTTCACATGACAAAATCTTTCTGTAATCACATGGCAAATATATGTATTATAGCATGGCAATTCCCGAGCTTTTGCTGGAAGTTAATTTTTGAATAAACACTCTCTCGTGGCATGGTTCACTCAAACAAGCCTGCTGCAAGGAACGTTTGTTTGTTTGGGTGACCTCGCTGAGAAAACACAAGCTGTTATTCGCATCCATTACAAATCAAAATTACGTTGTTTGATCACCATGATCCAACAAACACGAGCTCATTATTTGCCACGTGATGAGAACATGAGAGATGAGACCCAATCCTCCGGCCTCCCCTACGAAAAAGACAAATGAATTATCATTTTACATGTTTCATGCAAAGTGCAATTTTTTCATAGATCAATTCATTATAAGACAATTTGGGTTCAAAAATCCACCATTGCAAAGTAGCCTGATTATTGTTATTTCTTTACTGGTTTGGAAACGAATATGCGTAGATGTAATCACATTACGATTGTATTTCCTTTGTCCTAAAATAAGTGTCTCAATTTTTGAATCATTAAAATAGTGATCTAAATACACTTATGCAGAAAAAGAAGCTTCGAACTCATCCAATAATCATTTTGACAAACACACGAAAATCAAAATGACCATGAAACAAAAACACCCTCGTGAAAATACAACAAATTTTCATTTCAACCCAGAGAAATATATTAGAAAAAGGGTTGCACAGTGCTCAAGGAAAAAAAAAGGACTATCCTACATACGTTCTCCCGTTGACAAATTTAATCTCACCGAGATTATACAGTCGCGAAGAAACCCGCGAACACCAGAATCAAAATGAACACCGGAGCCAAGGCGTACGTGGTGACTACCGCTGCCGACCCGCTGGACGGCGCTGGCGACGGTGCGGTCCCCGTCTCCAGGTCACCAGCAGCCTCCTCGGTCGACGGGGCACCGGCCAACGGGGCCGGCGCTGCCTCGGGCGCGGTCTCTGTCTCTAGGTTACCAGTGGCCTCCTCGGCCGACGGGCCAACGGCCACCGGAGCCGGCGCGGCGTCCGTCGCTCCGGCACCAGTGAGCACGAGGCTGCCCTTCGCCTCCAGGTTCTCCTGCGCGAACGCGTGCTGGGCCGGCACCCCATTGGCCACCGTCGACCCTACCTGCCAGATGTGGTTGACGGCCTCCATGCCCTTGGGCAGCTGCAGCGTCCCGTAGAGCCGCACCTTCCCGTCGGCGGCGAGCTCGGTGGCCTCGAACGCGATCGGCGTGGACGCCGCGCTGAGCGGGCGGTACCCGGTGAGGTTGTACGTGTTGACGACGTACGCGCCGCTGCTCTTGAAGGCGACAAGCGTCTGCGCGCCCTTCATGCCGTCGCCGGTGGGGTTGATCCCCCAGGCCACCCAGCCGGCACCGCTCGCGCCGGGCGGTTTGGCCGCGAACGCCAGGGAGAGCGACGAGACCGCCGCGTCCTACGTCCAGTGCAGCGAGGCGCCGGACGTGGATTTTTAGAACATCTGCACCGGTCCCTGCTATCCTAACTGTCCAATATTGATTTAAGATCTGTGCAACACAACTAATTTTTTATCTGAAATTTTTTCTTTTTTGTTTCTCTCGCATAAAACATGTTTTGAAGTTCAAACCTTTACAGCGTGGCAAAGCTTTCTATCTAGAATCTATGATGAATCTTTCAGATTTTTTGGTCAAAAATAAATATACAAAAAATGATAAAAATCTGAAAGATTTATCCTAGATTTTAGATAAAAGCTTTGCCACGTTGCAAAGGTTTGAACTTCAAAACATGTTTTATGTGAGAGAAACAAAAAAGAGAAATGTGTTTGCATGAATCGCGAATCGCAGAATGGATGGCTACATAATGAGGGTCTGGGCGCATGTGTTCTATTATATATTTTCGGCGAGGCGCCGAGGGTCAGGAGGTCCGCGCACATCGCGTAGCTCCTGCCGGTCGGGAACTCCTCGCTCTCGCAGGCTCCGTCGACCGCCAGCATTGCCATCGATGACGCCGCCAATAGCAGGAGGGCCAGCTGGAGAATGCAGCGGCGCCGGTGGTGCACCGTCGTCGCGGATGCCATGTCTTCGGGAGGCGCGAGGTAAGACACCAGCTAGCTAGAGGTTTTGTGTTGATCTTGGGAGAGAAGCGCACACTCGTGGTTTATATAGGTAGGGAGCCGGCCGGGGTGGTGGCCATGGACCATGGTGGGGGGTGCAATGTATCTTGGAGTAGTTGACCTGCGATCTCACCTTCTCAACGATTTCATAGCCATCAGGTGGCCTCGAAACTACATGAACCCTTGTAATGTCACGATGTCAATAATGGTACGGAAAGTAGTAATCCTATTTGGTGAGTACATTCAGTTTAAGTATTTGTTGTGAGTATAAGGCACGATCGATGGAGGGAACGGAGATGCTAACCTAAGCATATGCATCATCACATCCCTAGCTGCCGCCGGTCGATCTTCCCTGGCTTCCCCTTCCCTGGCTTCCCCGCGAGGAACGAGACCTCGTCCCTCCATCTATCACTCTAGTGTCGGGAGGGGCTGAGACCCATGGCGGCAGGGTATATATATTTTTCGGCATGAAATAAGGTATTCGCGCCTTGTCTTTGTTCAGGTGATGCTTCTCCGTATCGCCAGTAAGCATGTAGAGGAGACGGATCTACTTTTTTCTTCTACAGGTTTGTCATGGTGGAGTTGTCATGTGAAACATACAATGTGGGTGTACATCTTGATTCTTTGGCTCCAGTTTCGACCAACGAAGATTGACAACCTCGGCCTAGTTGCGAGCGTATGAGGTTTGTGTTACCTGACTACGTCGAGCTGAACATGGACATTCCGCGTGCCCTCTCTGACTTTTTCTACTCCGGGACAGTGATTTTCTACAGAGATTACAAGTTTTACTTTTTTTCTCTATCTGGCAATTATCTACACTGTATCATGGAAAATCTCTGAAACGCATGGCAATTTGCTCTGTTGCATTATGACAAATTCTCGTCAATTCTTTCTGTTACTGTGGCATTTTTTTCTTTTCACATGACAAATCTTTCTGTAATCACATAGCAAATATATGTATTATAGCATGACAATTCCTGAGCGTTTGCTGGAAGTGGATTTTTGAGGAAACACTCTCTGATGGCGTCGTTTACTCAAACGAGCCTCTTGTAAGGAACGGTTGTTTACTTGGGTGACCTCCCTGAGAAATGTCAGCGCATTATTGGCATCCACTACAAATCAAAATTACGTTGTTAGATCAGCATGATCCAACAAACTCCAGCTCATTATTGGCCATGTGATGAGAACGTGAGACCCAATCCTCCGGCCTCCACGTAAAAAAGGACAAATGAATTATCATTTTACTTGATTCATGCAAAGTGCAATTTTGTCATAGATCAGCTCATGATACGACAATTTGGGTTAAAATAATCCACTATTGCAATGAAGCCCGATTGATGCCATTCCTTGACTGGATCAGAAAACGAATATGTGTAGATGTAATCATATCATGACAGTACTGTTTAATGGTACTGGTAATCCGAATCCCTCCACACTTATAATATTTTTTACCAATTCAGATAATATGTTGAGGTCACGTGAGAAGATGATGGATTCGGATTTATGAGATTACCGATAATAATTTATGACATATTATCATCATGGGATAATAATTTATGACATATTGTCACATGGGATAACACACACACACACACACACACACACACAGAGAGAGAGAGAGAGAGAGGACACTGTCTTCTAGCATCTATGGAAAACTCTTTCATCACATGAGATAAATATGGATTATGGTGATTTGCGAGGATTATCACTTATCTTATCCTGCAAAAAGAGGAACTATCACTTAGTAGTGAAAAGTCGTGATTTATAAAATTTATTACATACAAATCCATTATATGTTTCCTTCAAGTTATATGCATTTCTTTGGTGTGTGTACATGATGGCTCCGTATGTGGTCTATCCTACAAAGGCCGGAGGACAGAGACTTTTTTTATGATGGTGTCTACATGGCTGGAGTATACAACCAGGGAGATTTTCTCTCATCATGGATGGCGGTGTATTCTCCGAATAGGATTTGCCCCACCCTAGGCTGGACCGATTTACTTTTACTGTAAAATGATATTTATCTTTAGGCTTGTTGGATTTGTTGGTTGTGTCCTATGTGCACCACGCTATGCAGAGGCCGGGCATTCTTTCAATGCAGTTGTATCACCTCAATATGTCAATTGAATGAAATGTTCTTTATCGAAAATATGCATTTCTTTGGTGCATGGAAGATGTGAGTTGGCGACGTAGTTAAGGATTATAATTAGGTGGGAACTCCATGCATTAGATCAATGGAAAATCACTAATATGATGAGGTATCATGCAAACTACTAGAGAAACCAACAAGAACTTAGCTCCCTGTGATGTTCCGACCTATTATATATAGATATGTCCATCAAAGGATATTTGCTCAGGCACTCTGTTACCATTTCATATTTTTTACCTGTTCATTTTATATGGTTATATCGAGACTTTGGAGAAAACCAAGTTCATGTCCACAACGATTAACTCCAAACATGTGTGCATACTAGACATCATTTTCCCAGTGCTTGATGTCAGTGAAAGGGGGGTCATACGAGAAGACTAAAGTTAGTGTAACATGTCTTCATAGGCATCGCACTGGCGTGGGTGAGGCACGACAAAACCCATGAAGAAGTTTTCACTTACGTCCGAAAGCACATCATGAGAACATCTGGTGCTATGAAGGTTGTACATGTTATAGGAAGGATGAACATGTGGCCTTGGTCGATTGATCATCCTCTTGGTATGAGCAACTTAATTTCTTAGGAGCTTCTCATGCTCTTGGTCTTCCTTTCCCTTTTTTGAATCATTTTTCTTATTAAGATCCTGGGCAGCTTCATGTTCTTTGGGTTGGTTATCTTCTCGAATGCCTACACTACATGATACAACCGACTTGGAAAACCTTCATCTATTGTTGTCTCTAAGTGAGTTTTCTTCTAAATTTTTTCCGACCAACTAGAGATATGTTACTCAAAGAACAAAATTACAACCAGAGAACACATTCTCAATCACAAAAGTCAGAAACCAAACATTGGTTAACAAGCTGCATTTTCTTGTTCTTTTGTTATGTGACCTAAGAGCATCTCTAGCAAATCCTCCAAAATTTAATCGCCCATCCTATCCTCTAAAAAGTTATTCTTTGGGGATTCAAATTTTATCCATCTAGCATATCCTCCAAAACTTAACCCCCCCCACCCCCCCCTCACCCTCCCCTCCCCTCCCCAC
>NW_024117320.1:0-15187 GCF_003073215.2 Triticum urartu | reverse complement strand
ACACGACTCCGAAGCCCTCCATCGTCGAAGAAGAGGGGCCACCACCTCGATTCTGGGCGCTACAAGGAGCACCCAACACCGCTCCAACTGATGTCGTCGCCCATACAACGACAACCGCCGCTGCGACCATCAGATCCGGGCATAAGGGCCCGAATCCCTCGTGTGCCACCACCTAGTCAACCATGCTCGACCTTCCGTCTCCGCCATCCGCGCCTGCCGTGGTGAGGCCCCACCGGCCGCCGTCCACCACGTAGGGCTTTGCCCGGCACCTTCCTCCGTCAACGGCGGGTGGCTGGATAGGAGGAGGTGCAGGGGCAGCGGTAGGGTTTCGCCCGAGCCGTCCCCTGGGAGCACGTGAGCGCTGAGCCCCTCTCTGTTCTTTTCCATTCTAGAGAAAACCATTTTTGTAATTTTGTTGTTTCTAATCCAGGATGAAACTGAATGACAAAAATTAATTTGGTTTAGCATGCCTCCAGCGATAAAAAGAACATGCTTCTGCTTTGTGAGTATTTCCTCGAGAAACATCATCATCGCTTCGTTATTTTTCAGTGGCCTTTTCTTTCTTTTTTACAAAGACCAAGTATCAGGTGCGAAAGTTCAAAGTTGTATCAGGTAAGAAAATTGGCATTTGCATAAAGAGAAAAGACTGGTACAACAATCTCAGCTGGCCAGTTCTAACTTCTAAGAATCAAGTAGGACGATGCACAAAGGGAAGGCTACAAAGTGGAGTAAGCCACATAATTCCTAACGCGTGCTCCACGCCATCCAGTGATTCAAATGCGCCTACGGTCATCGACCCTTGGTTTCTTGGACGCAGCTACAGCATTGGAACCATCACTGCCGGACTGTATCTGTTATTTTGAAAAAAAAAAATAAAACTCTTAGCTTATCCATGTGGCATGTTAGGCGATAGATAACACATAACAGTAACACATATATACTTTTACCTTATCAAGCTTCTGCCTCACAAGATTTACAGTTGCATTCATCGACTCGGATGGAAAATAGTCCTGCGATCAAAAGGCAAGTCCACCACAAATTGATCAAAAGGCATTTCATGAAAGGAAAGAAAATCACAAGCCATGAAAAGGTAAAAAGGGGTTTGTTGGAAAATCCTAATGGATGATGTGCCGCACTAATGAGCTGAGCTAGATTGCACACAGCAGGATATCCACAATTCCAAATACTACGGATTTTGCCCTCGCCGAGTACTTCACATGAGCAAGCGCACTAATGCTGTCTTTCTAGCAGTAATGCATCTTAGTTGACCAGAGCTTCTCCCTAGCTTTTCTAAAAATAAAATTCCCTTAAAGCACGATCTAGTCTGCTTACTAAATGGCCCAATTTCCATCAATGGACAACTTGGTTTTCAGCCTGAAAATTGTATTACTACTACATACCTTATTAGAGGACACATGACTGAAACGAACATCTTCGATATGAGAAGCATGAAGTGTCTTTGTGTATTCCCTGAAGATGATAAGATGAGTCTTTAGACGAGCAGTCACCTAAGTGTTCACCTTTTTCTCGGAGAACAGTCACACTGTATTCTTCTGGACCTCTAGCCTTTTATTAGGTATAAGCGATGTAGTACAAATCCTCAGACAAAATAAGATTGTATATGATCTATTCCCTAGAAAAAAGAATCCATATCTCGAGTTTGGATGATACTGCTAGGTCTGAATATTCACATTGATTGTTCTAGAAGAAAATGCATAGAAGCTCAGGGAAAGCATGACCAGAAAAACTTGATGGAAGAAGTAACTGCATGTAATATCATATGACAAGCAAATTATGACCAACTTTTAATTATCATTTGTACACCGCAGAACTAAATAAAGAGTGGAAACAAATGACAACATGTGAAATAATAACCTCTTATTGGGGCTCATATGATGATGCAAGTTCCCACTAGAAGATCCCTGCCCTGGAGAATACTGAGTTAACCGTTCTGATCTGCTTCCAACAGAGGCTGAAGCAAGCAAATATATAAATCAAACAATTGAAGAACCAAGGAATAAATACTGTCATCACAATAATAAATTCTAATACGAAGATATATCTTTGTAAAAAATGGCATACATCTTATTCGGCCGAGGACTTCGTTTCTCCGGACTTCCAGTTTCTCCTTGGTATCCAAAATACTCTCAAATTGAGGTGCATATGACACCTGCAGCCGGTTGCCAAGAAATACAGACTCATCTAACTTCCTTTTTGCGAACCTGCAAAATGAGTAAATTACAGCGCCAATTCCTCACTTAAAGAAGTATTAGGTATTAGGAAGTATGAATTTTGATGAAAGAAAAGATAGGAAACAGGTGGTTGTTAAAACTATTGGCTCCAGATTTGCTACCCTAAGTGCCAAAGACTGAAGCAGAATACCTGAACTAAAAATCATGCCCTCAAAGAAGGTCCAAGGAATAATCAAACCCTTCCTTTGATTAACATCTTGGTAATCCCAATTCACAAGTAAAGGCACACATACTGGCATCAAAGTATACTAGTATCTTATTAAATTTTGCTTCTGGAATGCCTACCCAAGTCACCTTTCCTCAGTTCATTCCATTAATTATGCTGAATAATAAGCCTCTGTTTTTTTCACTCAATTGCATAAGCACGAAACACTGACAGTCCAACAAATTCAACATGCTACTTACATCCTTCAGTTTTCAGTACATATTCAGAAATAGTCACCTCGCGTTGCTGACCTGCGAGAACTTGATGAAGAAGACGTCGGTGTACTCCTCGCAGTCCTCGGCATCCATGGCTTTGCACCTGAACCAAAACAAAAACACATCACTCACAAAGGAATATCAAAATGGTGAGAGCGAAACTCGGAAGGAAGGTACTGAACGCAAAACGTTAGAATAAGTGAATTTTCAGGTCGCTGAAGGATGGCTCACTCTTCCAGCGGCCCGTACGACGAGAATAGGGTGCCGAGCTCGTCGCCGCACCCGAGCGAAGGCACGTTCCGGATGATGAGGTACCTGCGGTTGGTTTGGGATCCGCGGCGAGCGGGGAGGGAGAAGGATTGGATTAGCGGCAGTGCTGCGGAGGAGGAGATGCCGGGGTAGGGCTGGGAAATGGTACTTGGACTCGTCGCATACTGTGTAGACGCGCACGGTGGCCGGCTCGTCGCGGCCGCGCGGCCCCCCGCCGGCAGGATTCCGGGCCGGGGCTGGGAGCGGCGCCGGCGGGGATCGGAGATAGGTCGGAACTTGTGGCTCGTTGTGAGTTGTGACTCGTGTGAAGGGAATGGGTGCGGCCGGAACTTATTTTGAGTTCGGGTGCACATGGGCAAAATGGTCAAGCACATATAACTGGAGTATATAGTTATTGAAAACAAAAAGCTACTAATACATAATGAAAATGAAAAGACAACAAAGCATCAAATGATCACCAACAAATAAAATTACAATGGAAACCATACCAATCGATTTTTTCTCGTTCGATTGTGCACCGTCCATTGAAGCTTGAAAATTGTATTAAACTGACAATAATGAAAAGAGGCGCCTGTAAACGCTCATACAAGACTTGAGATAACGCAATAGCCATCCACTACTAGAAACAAGATCTCTAACAACAGATTAATGAACGTCCGCTGGGGATCTCCCATGCAACGCAAATTTGTGATCCTTCACCATCGGTTCAAGGGTTGGAGAAACCCGACTATGCCGCAAAGCAAATAGAAAAAAGGTCGAAGTCGCCACACCAAACGCCAGACAGTTACTTCTCTTGATTGATACACCAACTGCCAAGATCCAAAAAGGGCTAACAGATCTGGTAGCCCCTACACTCACAAGCCATTCATTAGCTTCGGATTGAACACCATCGAGGTAGGGAGAGGTTGGAGAGACCTTATTCCAACATATCATTGTCAACACCACCTCCCTGATATCGTCAATGAAGCAACACCTAATGGAAACAATGACCTAGCCATTCGTCAGCGCCGGATCGACATAGTTGAGGTAGTGACAGGCCGGAGGGACCTTATTCTAGCGCATCATCATCGCCACCTTGTTGATGTCGTCAAGGAAGCAAAACATAATGGAAACAAGGACATACTAGACATTACAAACTAAAGACACAAATTAATTAGTTAGAGATCAACCTTTTTTTTAAATCAAGTTGCATTTATATATATTTGATCAACTAACAGATACAACTTGATAATTGGTACCTAAACAATTTGTTGACAACACCTTGCCTGGATCTCGTGTGGAGGCTCCGGGCGCCCTCTAGTGAATTAGGACAAGATGATAGCTCGCCATGAGTTCACCTAGAAACTCATGACGCCATTCGGGGCAATCTAAAAGTGTGAAACCATCTACGCTCTCCGGACCAACCTAGATATGTGCAACCATTTTCAAGACCAAACGAAATGGTTTCGGACGCCCTCCTAGCCAATATAGAAACATGTTGACTTGGCCCAGAGCCCATCCGGAGGGATTCATAGGCTCTGGGTGCACTCGTCTGAATCAGGCAAGATCTAAGGGCCGAGATAGGATTCTAAAACCTTTTCTTGCACAAAAAATTTCAGTTTTCCCATAAATATAGGAGGGATTACAGACGATTGAACAACACACAATCGATCAAACACATCCATTACTACTTTGTGAGTATTATTTATCATTTACCCTAGTTTCTTGCTTCTTATACTTTGTTGTTCATCATAATCGACTGTAGTGAATTATAAGGCTCTATGGGTGGCCAAGCCAACCTAGGGGAGCACATTGTCGCTGCACTCATTAACGGGGCCCCTCCCAGGCATGTGGGGTTTCAAGTCTCATTATACCTCACTAGCTCGTCTTATGTATTACGCTCTCGATGAGGCTCCTTTGTTGATATGTCATGGTTGGATCAAGCAGCTCGTGTGACTTTCTGAAGCATCGGTTTCGGCGGCAATAAAAAATCTAGCAGACCGGTCAAAATCAGCAAGATATACACCCAACACTTACTCCAATCTATCTTTACAAAAACTGTAGCAAAACAACTGTCACACCAACGTTAATCGGAGACCTCCCCCAAAATAAGGAGCGACCGTTGTGGACCCTCCTCCCCTTGGAGAGTCTTTGTTGCTTGGAAGCAACTTGACTGGATTGTTAAACCCCAATTTATTTGGCAAAGCTAGTCCATGTCGTATGGCTGGAGCTTCTATTGTCCCAACGCGTCAATGACATAAGTAACTTCTTCATTGCAATCTACCCTGAACCTGCCCATCTCATCTTGAGCCACCACTCCAATACCGCATGTGCACAACTCATAGTCGAAAGTAGTGTCGACATTGCTTGCAATAAACCCTTCTTTTGATTTTGTCCATTCACTCTTTCTTTTTTCACTTGTTTTCCTCAACAGGATATTTAGTATATTAATCCTAATAAATAGCTAATATTTTTCATAGAATTTACTTAAAAGAAACTTTCATTTGCTTCACCTTTATATACTATTTATGTTGGAGTTCTTCACCTGTATGATTTGATGGGGAACGCATCACGTGGTGTCTCGGCACGACGAACTGTAGCAACGGTGCATACTCAAGGAGAACACTTGCACCTTGAAATTTAGTGAGAGATCATCTTATAATGCTACCGCCGAACTAAGCAAAATAAGATGCATAAAGGATAAACATCACATGTAATCAATATAACCGATATGATATGGCCATCATAATCTTGTGCCTTTGATCTCCATCTCCAAAGCACCGTCATGATTACCATCATCACCGGCTTGACACCTTGATCTCCATCGAAGCATCGTTGTCGTCTCGCCAACTATTGTTTCTACGACTATCGCTATAGCTTAGTGATAAAGTAAAGCAATTACATGGCGATTGCATTTCATACAATAAAGAGACAACCATATGGATCCTGCCAGTTGTCGATAACACTGTTACAAAACATGATCATCTCATACAATAAAATTTAGCATCATGTCTTGACCATATCACACCACAACTTGCCCTGCAAAAACAAGTTAGACGGCCTCTACTTTATTGTTGCAAGTTTCACGTGGCTGCTACGGGCTTAGCAAGAATCGTTCTTATCTACGCATCAAAAACCACAACGCGGTATAGTGATTGCTTTTTGATCTTCAGAAAGAACCCTGTTCATTGAATCTGATTCAACTAAAGTTGGAGAAATAGACACCCACTAGCCACCTGTGTGCAAAGCACGTCGGTAGAATCAGTCTCGCGTAAGCGTACGTGTAATGTCGGTCTGAGACGCTTCATCCAACAATAACGCTGAATCAAGAATCAACTAGTGACAGCAAGCAATATGTATATACCCACACCCACAACTCCTTTGTGTTCTACTAGTGCATATAACATGTACGCATAGACCTGGCTCTGAAGCGATTGTTGGGAAACGCAGTAATTTCAAAAAAATCCTACGCACACGCAAGATCCATCTAGGTGATGCATAGCAACGAGAGGGGAGAGTGATGTCCACGTAACCTCATATACCGTAAGTGGAAGCATTATGACAATGCGATTGATGTAGTTGTACGTCTTCACGATCCGACCGATCCTAGCACCGAAGGTACGGCACCTCCGCGATCTGCACACGTTCAACTCGGTGACGTCCCACGAACTCTAGATCCACTTGAGGTCGAGGGAGAGTTTCATCAGCATGACGGCGTGATTACGGTGATGATGAAGTTACCGACGCAGGGCTTCGCCTAAGCACTACAACGATATGACCGAGGTGGAATTCTATGGAGGGGGCACCCCACACGGCTAAACAATCAACTTGTGTGTCTATGGGGTGCCCCCTCCCTCGTATATAAAGGAGTGGAGGAGGGTAAGAGCCGGCCCTCTCATGGAGCGCCCAAGGGGGGAGTCCTATTCCCGGTGGGAGTAGGATCCCCCTTCCCTTGTTGGAGTAGGAGAGAAAGGAAGGGGGAGAGAGAGGGAAGGAAGGGGGCTGGCCCCCCACCCAATTTGGATTGGGCTTGGGGGGGGAGCGCCCTCCACCTTGGCCACCTCCTCCTCTCTCCCACTAAGGCCCAATAAGGCCCATACAGTCCCCGCGGGGTTCCGGTAATCCTCCGGTACTCCGGTAAATGCCCGAACTCACCCGGAACCATTCCGATGTCCAAACATAGCCTCCCAATATATCGATCTTTATGTATCGACCATTTCGAGACTCCTCGTCATGTCCGTGATCATATCCAGGACTCCTAACTACCTTCCATGTCCGTGATCATATCTGGGACTCTGAACTACCTTCGGTACATCAAAACACATAAACTCATAACATCGATCGTCACCGAACGTTAAGCGTGTGGACCGTACGGGTTCGAGAACTATGTAGACATGACCGAGACTCGTCTCCGGTCAATAACCAATAGCGGAACCTGGATGCTCATATTGGTTCCTACATAAACTACAAAGATCTTTATCGGTCAAACCACATAACAACATATGTTGTTCCCTTTGTCATCGGTATGTTTACTTGCCCGAGATTCGATCGTAGGTATCTCAATACCTAGTTCAATCTTGTATCGGGAAGTCTCTTTACTCATTCCGTAATGCAACATCCCGTAACTAATTCATTAGTCACATTGCTTGCAAGGCTTATAGTGATGTGCATTACCGAGAGGGCCCAGATACCTCTCCGATACACAGAGTGACAATCCTAATCTTGATCTATGCCAAGTCAACAAACACCATCGGAGACACCTGTAGAGCATCTTTATAGTCATCCAGTTACGTTGTGACATTTGATAGCACACTAAGTGTTCCTTCGGTATTCGGGAGTTGCATAATCTCATAGTCATATGAACATGTATAAGTTATGGAGAAAGCAATAGCAACAAACTAAATGATCATCGTGCTAAGCTAACGGATGGGTCAAGTCAATCACATCATTCTCTAATGATGTTATCCCGTTCATCAAATGACAACTCTTTGTCCATGGCTAGGAAACTTAACCATCTTTGATTAACGAGCTAGTCAAGTAGAGGCATGCTAGTGACACTCTGTTTGTCTATATATTCACACATGTACTAAGTTTCTGGTTAATGCAATTCTAGCATGAATTATAAACATTTATCATGATATAAGGGAATATAAATAACAACTTTATTATTGCCTCTAGGGCATATTTCCTTCAGTTGGGAGATAAAGGAGAGCAACGGTTTGCTCGCGGGTCATGCGTGGCTAACGAGATCTGGGTGGTAGAGCTAGGTTGGCGAGACAACGACGGTGACCTAGCTCTTGTCCTTTGTCCTCCGGGTCCGCCTCCATCTTGGCGGTGTCTCCTCCAGCACAGCTCAAGGGCCTAGGAGGATGCTTTGGGGTGATCCAGCCGATGGTGGCTCCCTTTTTGTATGGTGGCGGCGTCGGTGACCCTTGGGATATGGTGACCTCGTACAAGGGATTGTGGAAGATGGCGAGCTGATCTGATCCCCTCCTTCGACGACGTCGAGCGGAGTTGGCGGATCTGCAATCTGACGAGAACGGGGATGTTCCCCGGCCGACAAGCCACAAATATTCGGTCGTGTCGTTCTACAACGGGCTGCTCAATCATTCGCAAAGCTGCTTCAGCTATGGTGCTTCGGTGGAGTCAGTTTGCGGGGCTGCTCATTTGTCCTATCTCCAGCGGTGCTTCAACGATGACCATGGTCGGCAACAAGCGTAGATGACGATGTGTGCAATGGTCTCGTTGGACCGAGTTTGAACTTTATTTCTTTTGAGGTTCTTTGTGCAAATGTATGGGACTCATGTATTTCTATGCCCTTTGGGTAAATGTTGCGTGTATGTGCTATGGATGCTTTTTGCAATGAACACAAAGTTACTCCTAAAAAACACTTTATTCTCTATGTAGGATAGAAAGAGCTTTCGCTGCAACCTCCACACCATAGAGTCCCCAATATCATCGTAAAAAGTGAACTGAGTAGCCGTTACGCCTGAGGGCTTTAATTAAAAACATCTAAAAAGGGTCACTTTGACTTCCTCACTGCCATAAGGCTCAAGAACCGCCTTCGGATTCAAAAGGGTTTTATAAAAGGACATAGCCAACATCTTCATCTCGCGGAGATCCTCTGTGGTGAAGCCATCACCCCTAGGCAAAAATATATTTTCCCTCCTTCGCATGCTCAGCTCATACACCACCGAGGATTTTATAAAATGGTTTTGGTGGCTTTTTGTGAGTTTTTGTCCCCTGCCGCGAGCCCCTAAATCCGAGACCTTTGGCGCCATAAGATTTATTCCATGTGATGAATCTCAACTAGTATGTCATTCATTTTTGTCTCTTCTCATGATGGGAATTGCCGATCGACTCGTGGGTCTTCTCACCAGCAGGTTGCTACAAAGTGACTGCACCTTTCTCGGCTGTTCTATCTTCAGCACCTGGTGCATAACAATGTCATCCCGTGTAACTCGACAAAAGCTATAATTTCTTGTTGTGAATTATAACAAGTGCTCGCCCACACGTCTCATGTACATGGGCCGGACCAAGATACCATTTTTTTCTTCCAAATCCGCTCCTCTGATTTTTAATACGCGATTGCTATATTTTAAATGTGCGATGAAACTTTTTTTCCAAAATATGATGGAAACTTTTGTGATACGGGATAAATATTTTTTAATACTTCATGAACAATTTTTATACAAGATAATTTTTTATTGCACCATAAACATTTTCATATGACTGTTTCAAGTTTATGATGAACGTTTATTAAGAATACGACAACCAATTTTTTCATACACTATGAATTTTTTTAAATATGTGATGAACATTTTTAATGCATAATATAACCCTTCTGTACAAACATGATGAACATTTTTTTAAATTTCTGATGCTTTTTAATACGCGATGATGTTTTTCAATACATGCTGAACCTTTGTGAAAAATGCAATGAACAATATTTTTCATAGACGAAGAACGTTATTGATTTACATGTACATTTATAAAAATACTACTTTTGAATTAAAAATATGCAAATAAATTTCTAGTTGGATGAACATTTTTTTTAAATACGGACACCTTTTCGTCGTTACATGAACATTGATTTGCAACATGTGCACTTTTTTTTGCTTCTACTTTTGATATAAAACCAATGAAAAATATATTTTACAAAAAATATATATGATAAGAAGCATTTAAAATAAAAATAGAAAATGGTCGTACGTCAGTAGATTACCAAAATATATATATCTATGTGCAAGAAGACACGTGCTCAGCTCAAAAGGAAAAGGAAGAAGAAACAGGTACTGCCTAATTGATACAGCAGGATTCTTACTCGGCCGGCCCACGTAGAAAAAAGAAATGAGCGATGTGACCGCATTACTTACAGCAAGCGAGGAATAGACCACGCACCCGTCGTCCAATTCTTCCCATGCCGCCGCCGCCCAGGATGCACGTACTTCCTTCACCTCGAAAGCAGAATGTGAAGCTGGCAGCGCACCGCTCGGCCGCCGGCCGGTGGCTCCGGAGAGTGAGGAGCAGTCCCGGCAGAGCTTCCTTTCACCGCAATGAATGCCGCCGCCGCCGTCGCCCCGTCCAATGAGGCCGCGAGCCCCATCCCTCTCCTCGCGCCCTAGCTTATCTCCTCCCCGACCTCAAGGCGATGTGTGCAAGAATCTAACTCCTTCGACAACTTCGAGACGCAGTTAGTTGCTCGGCCGCTCGATCCTCCTCCCATTATTGGAGAGAGAGCGTGCCGCTCCAGAATCTTCGTGACGTCGATCGACCATTTTGGTTGAAGGAGATGGGAGGAGGAGAAAAGGACTACGTAGTACGTACACGGTGATGTACCAGCTCCATACGTTCAAGGACGTACGCCGGGACTATCTCGTACCGTCTGAGAACTGTTTTATATTCTGTCAAGGGCTGTGGCCTTTGCGTGGTCAACATGCGCCTGCCGATAAATTCGTGTCAAGCTGTACGCAGTGGTTGCTGGAGACTGCAAGGCACTCATTTGACCGGAATATCGTGGCGGAATTCAGGAGCACTGCTGCCTCGGTTGATCCATCCATATAAAGGTAGGCCACTGGTGATGGTGTACGGCTGTACGCTAATGGCAGCACATGCACGACTTAATGCAGACACAGGTAATTTTCAACGATCGCGACGACGGCTTTACATCACTGTGGATGCAACTAAAAGTTGCCCGCATAACGATAAGTGACATAAGGAATCCCCTTGGCCGTTGCGGCCTAGACCGTGCAAACGTATATACCAATGTACGATCGGTTTTCTTTCGTTCTCTTTGGCGTACGCACATCCAAACGTCACCTCGAGAGTCTAGTTTTGCAGCTTGCCACAAGCTAAACAAACATAGCACATGCCTCTGAGGCTACAACCATTAATGTCGACCAATCCACAAGGCACAGGCCCAGTTGCATGACCGCGTATATATACAGAATATACGCAGCAGTGCCACACAGTGCCACACAGACACACGTACGCATGGTACGTTCGAGCGGCATGAAGGGAGGACGGCGATCCAACAGGAGGCTCCTCAGGTCCTTCCTGGGCGCCTGCAGGAAGCTCAGCGCCGAGCTGCAGCTGCTCGGCCCGACGGCGAGCGCGTGGGCGCAACTCGAGGCCGGAGACGAGGCCATCCCGGTGGACGTGCCGAGGGGCCACACGGTGGTGTACGTCGGGGAGGAGCTGCGGCGGTACGTCGTCCGGGTCTCCTCCCTCGACCACCCGCTGTTCCGGGAGCTGCTCGACCGCGCGCGGGAAGAGTACGAGTTCGCCGCCGACGCCAGGCTCTGCCTGCCCTGCGACGAGGACATCTTCCTCGCCGTGCTCTGCCACGTCGACTCCAACCACGACTACTGGAGGCTGGCACTCTGCAGCTGATCCCCCGAACGCCGCGCGCGTTGGCCCCTCTCCTGTGTAGGATGCAAAGTACAGCAGCTAATTGGTGCGGGATGACGAGATTTGCGTTCATGGTCTCGGGTGTATAGGTGTAGGCTCCATGTGTGCACAAATTTAGTTCCGTTGTTCAATGCTCTGTATTCCATTCTCCAAGGATGCGTCGCATGCAAAACGTCGTGGTACAGAATGACATCCATTCTATAGGACGTAACCTTGCAGTTTGTTTGGCCTCCTAATTCGTTCGGTCCATGGCTATCCATGCTTTGCAATTGCGCACAGTGCAAAATTAGTGTTAATTTGAAAGCTAGTGGTGGTCCTGGTGGGCTAATTGATAAGTTGGCTCCTTATAAGTACGGCCATCTTTTGGTCCATGTTGAACCAAACACATGCCTAAAATATTATGGGCACGACTAAGCTTAGGCATGGCAACCTTAAGGTGCAAACCAAACAGGGCCTAAAAAACAAACCTGACCAGCATAGAACTAGGACATCTAGATAGGAAAGAACTGCAAAAAAGAACTAATGCATCCAAGCGCAAAGAACCCTAAAGAGTTGTCGTCGTCAGGGAAGTCGCCAACAAGGAGCTTCAGACACTGATACGAAGAACACCATGAGCCACCCTTGTGAAGCGTGATACACCTCACTTGCTACCCGCTCTATGAGCCTTGCTGTCAGCATCAACACCTTTTGGTGTTCCTACTTTATCTGCAATATCGACCAACTTATTATCCGCTGGACTACTCAATTTGATTTGCACAATTGAATTAATTAACAATTTTTTTCTCAAACACAATATTATTTCTACATTTCCAAGTAGTCCAAAAAAAGAGCAGCAACCCCAACAAGTACCAATTTCTTGTTTTCTTTTGGGAAGCTCCTAATCCAACTTCCAAAGCAACCATCTAACTTTTTTTGGATTTTTTCTTAAGTCAAAAGCACATTTAAAAAGACTCCATACTATCCTAGCAAATGAATAATGAAAGAACAAATGTTCAATGCTCCCATCCTGCCCACAGGATGCACATTTTTGCTACCCTACCCGCCCCTCTTAAGTAAATTGTTCCTAATAAGGATGCTATTTTTAACCATGAACCACAAAATTGAAAGACATTGTTTTTAGGCGGAACATTGATCTTCCACAAGGATTTTTGAGGAAAGCCACTTTCCACTATGATCATTTGTCTATACAAAATGACTTAACAGTAAACCTTGCATCAAATATTAACATCCATCTAAAATAATCTTTTCTACCATACATCTCCATTTCTTCACATCTTAATTTCAAACTATTCCACAACAATAAAGTGTCACCCCGTAGCACTCTTCTAAATCTGAAATCATTCCAACCTTTCTACACAACTTCAACTGCTGTGGTATTATGATCAAAGCTCAAATCATATGGTCTAGCATAAGTTTGAGAGATTCACCACATATCACTTCTATATCTGAAATCATCCCAACTGATGGTATCCCAGACTAGGGGTCACTCACCACATCGTCTCCTGGCCAGGTGGGTCGGGCCGAGGAACTCCATGGCAGTTCACCAGTATGCCATCTCCAGAAGGCCCATGGCGCGTAGAAGGAATATTTCCGAAGACTTGGCGCATACTTCAAAACTTAGAGGTCGTCTACAATACATTTACCTTATGTGTAGCTGACCTATCTATAACCCTAGGCCCCCTGGTACCTATATAAACTGACTGGTAGGGATCATAGATGATAGAGATCAATCTCGTGGTAGATCAACCTCTACTTTGTGCTCTACCCCAAATCAATACAAACACAAGCATGACGTAGGGTATTAGCCAAGATCTGGGTAAAACCTCGTGCCCTTGTTACCATGGCATCTAGGCTACAAGCTCGGGACCTGATACGTCCATTTTGCATCATGCTTTTATATTGATATTCATTGCATTATGGACTGTTATTACACGTTATATCACAATACTTATGCCTATTCTCTCTTATTTTATAAGGTTTACATGAAGAGGGAGAATGCCGGCAACTGGAATTCTGAACTAAAAAAGGAGCAAATATTAGAGACCTATTTTGCACAACTCCAAAAGTCCTGAAACTTCACGAAGCATGTTTTTGGAATATATAAAAAAATTGGGCGAAGAAAGTACCAGAGGGGGGCCACCAGCCAGCCACAAGTGTGAAGGGCGTGCCCTAACCCCTGGGCGCGCCCCCCGACCTTGTGGGCCCCCTGGCAGGCCTCCGGTGCCCATCTTTGGCTATATGGTGTGTCTTGACCTGGAAAAAACAAGAAGGAAGCTTTTGGGACGAAGGGACACCGTCTCGAGGCGGAACCTGGGTAGAACCAATCTAGGGCTTCGGCGGAGCTGTTCTGCCGGGGAAACATCCCTTCGGGAGGGGGAAATCATCGCCATCGTCATCACCATCGATCCTTTCATTGAGAGGGGGTCAATCTCCATCAACAACTTCACCAGCACCATCTCCTCTCAAACCCTAGTTCATCTCTTGTATTCGATCTTGGTCCCCAAACCTCAGATTGGTACCTGTGGGTTGCTAGTAGTGTTGATTACTCCTTGTAGTTGATGCTAGTTGGTTTATCCAGTGGAAGATTATATTTTCAGATCCTTAATGATAATTAATACTCTTTTGATCTTGATCATAAATATGCTTTGTGAGTAGTTACGTTTGTTCCTGAGGACATGGGAGAAGTCTTGTTATAAGTAATCATGTGAATTTGGTATTCGTTCGATATTTTGATGAGATGTATGTTGTCTTTTCCTCTAGTGGTGTTATGTGAACGTCGAATACATGACACTTCACCATTATTTGGGCCTAGGGGAAGGATTGGGAAGTAATAAGTAGATGATGGGTTGCTAGAGTGACAGAAGCGTAAACCCTAGTTTATGCGTTGCTTCGTAAGGGGCTGATTTGGATCCATATGTTTCATGCTATGGTTAGGTTTACCTTAATTCTTCTTTCGTAGTTGCGGATGCTTGCGAGAGGGGTTAATCATAAGTGGGAGGCTTGTCCAAGGAAGGGCAGCACCCAAGCACCGGTCCACCCACATATCAAATTATCAAAGTAACGAACGCGAATCATATGAGCATGATGAAAACTAGCTTGACAACAATTCCTATGTGTGCTCGGGAGCGCTTTGCATTATATAAGAGTTCGTCCAGGCTTGTCCTTTGCTACAAAAAAGGATTGGGCCACCTTGCTGCACCTTAGTTACTTTATTTACTTGCTACTCATTACGATGTATCATTGCCGGGGTTTCTGATCCACGGGCACCTATGGGACCGGCGGTCCGGGTCCCTTTTGGTTCGGCGGGGGGTGGAGGTTGCGCAAAGAGCAGATCGAGGCGAAGCACGCGGGCGGTT